>NW_009201010.1:57353-70882 GCF_000690835.1 Fulmarus glacialis | reverse complement strand
GATTCTATGATTCTATGATTCATAAGCAGTGGTGTAGGACAGGTAGACAGCTGCTACAGGTCACAGAACAACTCCTATGAGGTGCAGTACTCTTGCTGCCTACTCAGCCTATACAAAGAGGAGACAACGCATACCGCATAGACTACCACCAACAAAAGGAGGAGGGCTGCTAGGCAGCTACAGCTATGGGCAGTGGGTCTCTCCCTTTATGAGGCACTGTGTCCACGTCCCTTGGGCACACAATCAGTGACAGCAGCAAGCCCGGCTCTCCCCTGTCCCCTCCAAAGCTCTCTGACTCCTCTCAGTTACCTTTGGCCACTACCACCTTCCCAAATTCTGCAAGACCTTCACATTAGGCCCCATCCCACCCTCATCCACTAGGAACTTGCTCCACCACTTCCACATAATTAAGTTAGTAAACATTTATATTCCATTGTTACCCTAAACCATTAAATCAGGTCTTACTGGGAAGCCTTGAGTTGACTGTCCACAAGCATGTCAACACCAGCCTGGTGATACCTAAACCATGGCTACCTGCAGTCAGGTCACTGCCAGTCTTTAACAGCTGCTCACATTTTGGTACTGATCTAAAACTGTGCTGACCACAAGTTTACTGTCCTTTCACACAGTCAGTTTTATCAAAGACCTGCAGATTATGGTAGTGGAAGTGAGCATGAGGTAAGACTTGGTAAGCATGAGAGTTCATGGACACAGGCAGGAGAAAGCATTACAGGAGGGTGGAGAAGCATGGGAGAAAGGCATGCACTTCACAGAGTACAGATGCAGCTGCTGGAGGTATAAGAACGAAGACAGTTTGGAAAGTAGACTTCAGGGTGATTCAGGCCATTATAAAGCAAAAAAAACCCAGTTTTTGTAGCTTTTAAGAATATATGTGTCACTGTAGCAATGCATATTGGTCCCATTAACAATGTGCTTAACAGCTATTATGTGTTTCTTCTCTTTTCTCCAGAGAGAGAAGAATATACGGCAGGATGTTTTAAAACAAAAATACATATGCATAAACACATTCTGCTGGATATTTATGCTGAAGAGAGCTGATTCAGAAACAAACCTTGCTTTTGTAGGGGTGAGGACATTTGTGATAATCTGCAATTTTTGTAGAAAAGTTCATTCTAGTGTTTGGCAGATCCCAAAAAAGCTTTTTCTTACTTACATATGAAATATACATTTGAATTTTTAGAGTATGCTTATCAGAGAAGAAACGACTTTACCTTTTGAAGTGAAGGAATCTTTACACAGATAAAATATAGGCATCCAAAGGTCTTGATTTACTACTTGGAAACCCAAGCAGAGAATGGCCTAAGCATTTGCAGTAAGTATCCTTTGCTGGTACTACCATTTTTTTTTTTTTTTTAGTTTCCAAAATATCTATATTTCCATGTCCAAATACATTGTATTGGTGTTGTGCAGATGATAAGGTATAAATAACTAAGACTGCATTGCTTTGCCAGGGTAGGACAGGGTCTTCAACGTTTGGGTACAAATACAGTATAGTATTACTTATGGATGCTGCTCTGTAAGAGTGCTTAGCAACAGCGAGGAACTAAATACAGAAGTGAAATGACCTGTAGCACATAGACATAAAGAAGATGGCTTTGTGCATGGAAGTTCTTCTTCAGGCCCTCTCCCCACCAGCATGAAGTCTGTTTTACATGGGTTAAGTTTCCAGCACTCTGCCATCTGCTTATTGCCTGTGTTAGTGCCCATGCTGTCTCGCTAGCTCACCAAGTGTCTCCCTGTGTATGCTAGAAACAGAAGTGCTACACATGGCACTTCACCTCTAAAGTAAAAGTGCTTCAGTACCTGTTAAGTTTGAGCAGCACTGAAGTGGTTTTATTGCAAAGCCAAGGTGCCTCTTTTAGATGAGAGCGCATTACTTCATGTTCACATGCGTAAAGATCTAGTGGCAGGTGACTAGATGGCTTGCCTCTCCCCGCTGACCGCAGGACTAATCCATCACTGCCATTAATGCTCTTCAATACAATGTCTTGGCCAGAACTCAGGACATTCCAGGTGAACGATACTGACTATAATCACTTATCAGCTGAGGCTTGCCTTCTGCATAAGATTGCTCACGACTAAAGGTATGGTTTTAAAGGAGTACTAGGGCACCCAGGGTGTGTCTTTTCAGTATCAGCCTATTAAACATTTGAAGGAACAAGGGAGTATTCTTCCCCCAAAGAAGCATTAATTACATTAGACAATTTGTTATTCTAAATAACTATTTTAAAGCAGAACACACTATCTTCAGAGAAGTCTGGTAGAAAGATTTTATTGGTCTCTATTGCAGCCTCAGCATATTCTTGGAGTAAGTCATTATGCTTCATTTCATCTGCATCAGCATCTTTTTCCTGACATAAGCATTAAAGTCTGTCTTTTTCTATACAGTGGTGTTTGCTTCCAGAAAACAACCGAGAGGTGTTACAGGGCTAGAAAGGGCTGAACATCAAATGCCCAGGATAGAATGCAATGAGGAAGATTAATCAGTTCCTGGAGTCTGTTTTCTGGAAGTTTTTCTTGATCAGGCTTTGGCGTTTGATGGAGGGAGAGTTTTCTTGTCTTTCTTGCTTCTGATATTAAGAACAACTCAAATCACTGACAAAAGAGCAAAAAATGTTCCTGTCTGGATTATAATGCCTCTAAATCTTGACACTCAATATGCAGTTCAAGTAAAAATCCAGAGATCCCTCAGAGATTTATGTCTGAAAGAACAAGGCAAGTATGTGAGGAGATGAGCTTCTAAGCCCTTGCAAGTGTGGCACTGCTGAACTAGTGCTGAAATATCCTAAAGCCAGGTATATTGCTATTTGGTAGTCAGTTCCTGCCTGCCAAAAAGCACCAGTGTTGTCCTATACCAACTCTGTAGCTGTTTGCAGCCTTCTAAGAGAGCATAAAATCAATGTTAACTTTGGCTCTGGCTTCAGCCTTCAGAGGAATAAATCTGAATGAATGTATTCTATGTATTTGAAGTTTAAAGTGAAGAAGTGCCACTGGGTCTATCATGTACTGAGCCTCCTCAGTGAATGAACAAAACTGTCACCGTGCCTTCTGTGTGAACCAGCCAGGTATCACTGATAGATGATATGTCTGTTGCTTTTAATGGTGAATCATTTACTGGTAGTCTCACATTATACACAGCAATCTCAGTAGTGTTGTTACCAAGAGTGGTAAATGGCTGCTTTTAATCCACGTGTATGTAATGACTTTACTGGTATTGGATATCTGCCATCTTTCCTTTCCTCCAATAGTCTATTTCTCTTAGGACTGGGGATTATACCTTGAAATCCCAAAGGGACAACAATAGTCTAGATTGCCAATGCAGTGGAAAGGATGGGTCCTGTTGTGTACCTCTGATAGCTGAGTCCTCAGAACCGGAGGAGCTACAGCAAAATGTTCGCAAAGCAGCAGCGACATGCCAGAAGTGTGACTACGTGACAGCACCACAAGTAACAATAATTATACAGTAAAAAAAACCCCAGTATCATGCTTCCGTATTCCAGAATAATACTTCCACTCTAAGAACCATAATCCCATACTAAAATCAGTGTTGCTCAACAGCACAAGCAGGAAAATATGCAGACAAAAATGTTGAGGTTAATTGAGTCTAAAGATTTGTGAGGAGAGTAACTGAGATGAGTGGGCCATATGATGACAAATGGAATTTGATTTCAGTATCTGTAAAGCCATTTTCACCTAAAAACAGTGGAACTACTTATATGTTTTCTAAGTGTCTTAATTAGTGCATGGAATTGATCTGGGAATCACTTTGACAGTAAAGTCCAAAATTTTGTTTAATGGTGTACAAAAGTGAAAAATAATACACTAAACATAAGGAACAGAATGAATAATAGTTAAAACCATTACACAGATCTTCTAAAATATGCAATATTAGTCATCCTAACTAAAAAGGATGCTTTAGAGTTTCTATGTCATAGGAAAAAGAGCTTAATAAGATCAGGACTGTCTACGAAATAGAGAAGAGAAAAATAAAGTTGTATAGTAAACATACAGGTATATAGTAATGAATGGTACTGCAAAAGTAGATGTGGAAGATTCAAATCTTTTTTTTCCCTAAAAGAAAAATAACGTATGTTCAATGGCACTGAAAAGCAACATTTCCAAAACTGAAAAAGGAAGTTCTTCACACAGTGCCTAATTAGCAGTTACACTGAATTAGGGTCAAAACCAACTGACATTTATGGGAATAGCAAAAGTATTCAAATAGTGAGCGTATAAAACAGTTATGAGATATACACAACTGTACATTCGAAGTCACTACTCATTATGAACCATGGCTGAAAAATTAAGCGTGACAGATGAACATTAGATGTGCATTACACGTTTCTAGCATCCACCTTTGAAAGCATTTGTGCCAGCCATTGTTGCAAACAAGCCGCTGAACAAGACAAATTGCAAGTCTTGTCGATGATAGTGGTTCCTATATGCCTGAAGTTGGGAAGTAGTGTTTATTGGGAAGTGAATAATGGAACCAGAACTAAAACTGTAATTGCTTACTGAAGAGGAATAAATACCAGCAAGCCACATCTTATTAAGTAGCTGAAGCAGCAGCCATTCATCCTGCCATTTTGGAACTGACCCTGCCCTTTTTCTTTATTTTTGCCAATTTGATACTTGTTTCCATGGGAACAGAAGCAGGACTAGCCACCAGCTGAGTCAATCTCAGCTGCTGGCTCCCAGTTCTCACGTTTTGTTCCGTTTCCTTGGAAACTGATGTCAAACGAGAAAGAGAAGTAAACCAGCTTTTGCTCTTTAATATTTACGCTTTCTTTGGACCTGCTCTAGATCCTCTGGGCCGGCGGAAGGTTTACAGCTGACTCTAATGGCCATTCATTTTCCTCCTCTCTGGAATGGCTGCCAGCCACCGGTGGGCCCCAGCAGATGCAAGTAAGAGTTCTCAGTTTCAGCTACTGCTGGCGGGCCGCCTGCTGCGAGCTACAATGGCAGGGTTTGAAAGCAGGCTACAGATTTCAGGAGACATTTGGCTCCCGCAGTCTGTAATATTTCAAATTGGAAGGAAAGAAATTAAATTTATTTAAAAAATAGTAGGGGAAACAGATGGGCGTAATGATATTTAGAGAACAAATTGACTAACAAGCTCTGACCTGCATTAGGCTGAACACCCCCAGAAACTACTTCAGCCAATTACATTCTTCATTTCATAATGTACGTTTGACAAAGTTCTCTCTAATCCAGCTGTTAGCTGACTGAATAGCCCAACAGCACAATGTAAACAACACCCCCTAAACACATCTCTTTATGCATATATACATATGCAAAAAGAGAAAAGAACATGATCTGATTGTTTCAAAACAGCAAAGAATCTGCATAATTCTACTTGAGCATGTGAATTTGCACCAGACATCTTTACCAATTCCAGACCTATGTGACTCCCACGTTTTTCTCATGCGTATACAAACACACACACACAACCTCCTCTGTATATAATTTTGGGCCAGAGTATTTTCCAGTTCTTACAGCAGCAGTGTCATGACTGAAGACAAGTATTAAAGAAAAACATGATAAAAGTTGAAAAAAACCATATTGAAAAAGAATATTAAAGATTATGAAAAAAACCTGGAAAAGCACGCAGGCAACTAATCTAGGACTTAAGTAAAATTTTGTATGAAAATCATACTCAGTTTACATCTGTGCAGTTGAATCCCAATTTTCATGTATCTTTTGTTTAAAAATGCACAAACAAATCAATTTCACAAGACAAAACGCTGTCATGAAGAAAAGTTTTATATTTGGTGGCCTCTGCTTTTAGTTAACTGGTCTAACTATTAGGGTATAGCATCATACCCTCACCTTGGACATGCTTTTACCTTCCTTTCCTTTCACACCTAATATATGAACTCCTTCCTGAGTTTTCTTTACATCACATCTCACTTAAGTCCACACAATCCTCACTGATTAGTGGCCTGGCGTTATTACCTTGAGTAACTTCTAGAATTGTATATTTAGTTGAATTCACCTATTGTCCAAATAATATCTTTGTAATATTCATTTCTTCAGGTACTACACTAGGAACAGTCTCACAGAAAAGTCAATCAGATACTCAAGAACAATATTTATTCCTCTGTGCAAGTGCAAGTCTTGTTGCACTTGCATCCATCTACTGAGAATATACTCAACATCTTTGGGCAGCCGCAGAGTTGTATTAAGTCAGCTAACATTGTAATTTTGTTCTGGGTTAGTTATTTGAATGAAAAATTAGGCAATTTTGGTTGTTTTAAATCAGGCTTATTCTGTTTTCTTCAAAGAGATGAAAGACGTGCTGAATTTACCTAGTCTATTTATGGGTTTCCTCCGGCTGAACTTAAAATCAAAATCTAAAATCCCATCTTCCTCTATATCAATAAGACTTTGCATAGCAAACGAGATAATAACCTTTAGGTTTGCTGCCGCAGCTGCAATCAGGAAAGACCATTTCACTTTATGTTGAGCTTTGCAATGTCCCTCCAGAATTCTTCACAATCAGCCCTCATTTTTAGTATCTGGAATAACTTACTATAACCACTAAAATTTTGTCATCTCATCATTCACTTCTTCTTCCACTGAACAACACAAGTCCCAGCACAGAGACTGGGACTTGTCCTGAAGGACTCTACAGGCTACACCCCTCCTTCCTGGAAAATGAACTTTTAGTTTTTCCTTAGTTCTGTCCTTTTTCTAAAGAATTTTATATCCATTTGAAGGCTTCTCTCTTATTCCATGGCTATTTAATTTCCATGAAAGCCTTTGGTGAAAGAAATTGTTGAGTCATTTTTGGAGACCTAGCAGGCTGTGTCAGCTTCTGTTCACATGCCTGCTGGCTTCCTCAAAGGTCTTCACTGAGTTTTTGAATGATTTGTTCCTTCACAAGTGCCATGTCAACTCTTCCTCCATGTAGCATATTTATTTCTAATTCCACTCTTGATTATAATTTTTATAAGTTGGCCTGCTACAGACATTAGCTTACAAGTTTGAGGTTTCCACTCTGTCTTGAAAACATGGCAAGACATTTGCAACTTTTCACTCAGATATCAAAGTAGTTCTGAGCTAGTGATTACATACTGCTGTCAGTAGTTTGACTATTACTCTTTTGAATTGCTTTAGAAAGCCTAGGAGAATATAATCTGTTTCCAGTGATTTATTTCTGATGAGCTTCTCTGTTCTTACTAGCAACTCCTAGTCACTCCTCTGTGAGTTCATCAGAAGGGTTCTAGCATAGCAATCTCCACAAGCTCTTCCACAAAGAACAAAGCAGCAAAGCAATCATTTAATCATTTTACATGGCCTTGTTTTCTGCAAGTAATGCTCTTATATTCTGATCAAATATTGTCCCCAAATATTCCCTAGCAAACTTCCTGCTACCAATATTTAGAGAAAAATTTATTATTCCTTTTTTTGCCTTTTGCAAGATTTTTTTTTAGCCTGCTTTATTGTATTCTACATTTAACTTACCAGACTTTATGATCCTTTCTATTTTCCCCATTTAGATACAACTCTGGTTTTTTGAAGGATATCTTCCTGCTGTTTCGTCATGCTGAGATTCTTCTTTTTCAAGTCTTACTTGATGTGTGGCATGCATTTACTCTGTGTCTCCAATGTGATATTCTTAATACTCTCTAGGTCACCTGCAAAGATTTAACTCTCTACAGTGTCCTCCTTAGCATCTCTTTAAGAGGCTTCCTCAGTTTTATGTTGTTCCCCTTTCTGAAGTTGAGTAGCACTCTACTGATTTTTTTTGGTTGTTGCTGCTTCTTCAGAGCTATTAAAGCTAAGAATATTTTATTTGCAGCTACAGAAAAGTCCTTCAAATATCAATGCTTTGGAACAGATTCTGTATGCTATTCAGAATGAAATCAAGGATTAATTCTCTCTTTGTGGGTTCTCTAATCTGTTGAATTATGAAGCAGTCACTGATCCTAAATGAGTTAGTGTGAGCAGCATATTTGTCCAGTTTACATAGCCATTTTTTGCTCTTGCAATGTTTATGACTCGCTCAACATATCAGTCAAAGCTGACCTTCTGGCTTGCTCCTTAGTAATGTGTGTCTGACAGCATAGTCATACACTTGAAATGCATAGGAATTCTGCCTCACTCACTGAAATGATTACTTTACTAATCTGAATTTACTCCAAGTTTTCTTTAACAGACTGCACTACTATGCCACTGGCATGGCCTACTCAGTTGTTCCTGCATATTGATATTTTTGTTATAGCAATGACCTCATATAAAGTTGGGCATTCTTGGTTTCCACATTTTATTTCCATATCAATGCTAGAAGCCCAAATAGGATATGTCTCATTGATCTGTTTTTCTCTTCTATATCTTCTAAAATGGCACTTCATTCTGGTTTTTTCTCCATTTCACATTTATTACCATCCCAGGACAATTCAGTATGAAACCTTAAATATTGGTATTCCAGATACCAGAATGAAGTCTATTTTTAAATATTGATAATGTTATCATATCGTTGCATAAAAGGAAACATTGCAGAGATAACTACATAACTGGTACTAAGACATCAAGGAATGCAAAGGTTGCTGCCCTGGATAAACAGGTTTTAAAATGCTACAAGAAATATTGGTATCCAGTATGCAAAGTATTGCTTTTCTGGAAACTATAAAATCTAGTCCATCTCCCCTAGTATACGAGTTCTTATTTATTAAACATTAGCATTGGTTACCTTCCAAGGCCACAGTGATTCAGCGTGTGTCATAGATATTTGTGTTGGGAGAAGACAAGCCAGTCAGAGGCTTTCAAGCTAAACTCTAGAGTAAAAGAATTACTAGACCATTGTATTATGAGTGAGAGGTGTGACTATGTCTACACGCAGACTTACTGAACTGTAGTAAGTACCTAATTGAATTATGATATGGCTATTGCATGTGGAGAACAGATTCCATTTTGTAAAGGATTTTTGCTCTTTCAAACTGTGGTTTCATTCCAACACAGGTGTATCAGTGAGCAACTGAAATTAGAGCAAGCTGGTTTCCTATAGGTTTTTTTGTCTTGTGGCTGGATTCTCTGTGTCTAATTAAGTGTGAAGCTCCCTTGTAGCAGGTTATTTATAATGTTTATAATGTTTGTCTTTAGGCAGAGGGGTAAACTCACTCTGCCACCCTCCTCTTAGGTGAGACACTACCAGAACCCTCTCCTCCACACAGCTGGCTCTTTCCATGAAATCTGTAGCAGTGCTATGTCCTTAAGAGCTGTATCTGCTCTGTCAGGCTTGACTGAAACTGGCAAACAAAGTTTGTTAGGCAGTAGGAAAAAACCACACAGAGCACCGTTGCACATAAACATTGCCTCCTTAAGAAACCAGGACAAAATCCAGATGGTTGGAAAAAGGTGGTAGAGCCTTGCCACTGGGGCAAAGCACTTCCACATCCGCATACAGAGAAGGCATGGGTAGCTTGACTTTACAAACCACTCTGGAAAAGGAGTCTGATTTTTAAAAAGTGCTTGATAATTTGCTGGTGTTGGTATTCAAATGAACTATTTCGTGAATAATGCCAAACAGCAAAGGACACTGTCAGTTTTTAGGCTCCTTGTCTTGGTTACTTTGATTGACGTGTTTATGAAGACACAGTTAACAGAGGACCACCCGGTAGTGGCCAAATGCAGAACTTTCACATAGGAAGCCGATGAGCATTCATAGTTAAAACAGCACTTGAATGGTTCATTAGCTAGAATGACTGATTGCGTTCATAACTTTGGAGCCTACATTTAGTTTAGCCTCTATCACTTCACTTGGATCAACTTTAACTGAGACAAAATATCCCTTTAAAATTATTTCATAGAAGCAAGTGGAACAAGGAATATATGTGACACAATATTCCTGAAATAAAGCAGAAACTTGCCTCCAGTAGTGTTTACTATGTGATAAGTACTTTTCAAACACACAAAAGATAATACCTGCTCAGGAGAGCTCAACTAAAGAATTCACCATTGCAGAATGCATTTTAAAAAAATAAAATTAAAAAAAGCAAACTAAAATAATAATAATAAAAAGCAAATACAATTGTCATTTCCTTTTACAAAGGAGTTTCTGAGACCTGAAGAAGTCTGCTTCAGGAAAGCAAATTGCAGTTCACCTCACTGCTTATATAAGATAAAAACATATGTACATTACTTTAATGACCAAATTTGCTTGCATAATACTTTCATTTCCTTCCCTCCCCAAATCCATTAGCTTAAAAAAACATTCTGCACAACTTATAGTAATAGCAAAAAGCTCTAACAGCAAGTTTAAGTCAATTCTATGCTGAGTGTTCAAAATATTACACTTTCTTGTCTGTGCATTCAGTGAATGCAAGTTTGCACGGGCTTACATAGTTCCCAGAGAACTCCAGTTCTGATACAAAGTTCAGGCAACTGGTGTGCAGCCCCGTGGTCTAGATAGCACCAAACATGGAACAAGCACACTAAGTTTTTAGTGGTATACCTTACACGACCAAAGAATATACAGTGGTAAGTTCAGATGGAAACTGCAATAATTTAAAACCGCAATAAATATTACTTTTCAAATATCTGGTATTTATGGTTTGATAACTTCACAGTTACTGCTGCTGTCTACAGAAATTTCACTTGAGTGATTCTGCTAAGACCAGATACCAGGATCTTTAGTTATGGCTTCTCTCTGATCAGCATTGAAATGAGCATTATTTCAATTGGATTTTGTGACCACTCATCATATTGTGCTTGGTTTTATATGAACAGTGAAACAGTTAACAACACTGATAATTGAAATATCAGTTGCAATGCAGTTGGAACAAAATGAAGTAAACAAAGCTATCGACAAGCTGCTGTTGTTTCAAGTTCTACAAACATAGAGCAGAAGTGTCTCCACAAGACAAATTTCAGTTATATTTTCCATTTTTTATTTACAACCATAATAACTGGGGAGTCTTTTAAAAAAAAAAGTTCAGCCTCTAGGGAACAACTGAGAGGTATCTTTTCAGACTCTAAAATGATTTCTTGAAAGGCACCCCTTGCAATTTAAGAGGCATCGTTCTAAGATATCTTCTACAAATTATATTCAAATACAGAGTAAAATCTTCTCCTAATAAAATTCAAGAGCTACACTGCAAAGTAAGAACAAAGTAAAACCAATGGAATAAAATATCCTATCTTTTCTTGCAAACATTAACATCAGAAGAGAAAACTACCATTCTTTTTCTTACTGATTGCCAAGTATTGGAGAATAGAATAACACTTCTACATTGTCCTCATATAACCTAGTTTTCAGGTATCACCAGTTTCCATGTTGGAGGTAATAAACTCTCAAACACTGCTAATCTGCATACAGATAGGTTTTTTTTTCCTAGTTCTGCATTGTTGCTCCCATGTTTGTCCAGAAAAGCTCTACTTCTAGAAACCTACCAGAATGCTGGAAAATTTGTACAAGGGTCATTAAGCTATTACCTCCTCCCTGTCAAAATCTCTAGCATGACCTTTCCGGCTATGACATTAAAATAGGAACAATCAGTATGTGTGCATGCACACGCTATTACTGAAAATAAATATAGCAGTAGGTAACATAATTCCTGAACATCTCCACAAAGAATGCAGTCTAAGCAGTGACCTCTCCTGCACTTATCTTCAATAAACTCTTACTGAAATCTGCTAATGGGTTCTGATAATCTATTATTTATTGCAACAGACTCTGATAGAGAGTCTTAGCAGAGGACTGTCCTGTGTTTGCAACACTTTAATCTAAAATCTCTCACAAGTGACAGAAATGTGGCACCTTCAACTACAGATACAATTTCTTTTGGTTGCAGTTATTTCATTTCTATTTGCTTTTAAAAAACAGAACCCTTCTTCCCCCCAAATACACAGCTTGACTTGCTTTCATATAACCTAGTGCATCTTTAGCTTGGTCTTACAGAAAGCTGTAGATACTGATATGCAACCGTAAGTATTATTTGGGCTTGAGGACATACCTCCATGTTATACTTTTCCACTGTCCTTCTCAAAGGATCCACAACCTGCCAGCAAATCAAGATGCAAAGATCAATCAGTAGCATCCCTCCAACTATCACCAGTAGCTTCTGGTCTTTAATGATCTGGAGAGACAAAAAAAAAAAAAAAAAAAAAAAAGGGAGGAGATTCATTCCCATGAGCCACAGATAGATCCCTGTACAGCTTTATTCCTACATAGGGAGAAAACCACAGGTTGCTGATAAAAAGGTTTTTTAACAATGAACGAAGAAAAGTTTTAGAAATGTCAAAAGGTGAAAGCAAGAAGACACAAAATTATTTTAGTTTGTATCATGTTTATTATAAGTATCTAAAGTGCATTCTGACTTCTAAAAAGAAACTGGGAGGACTTTTAAATATTAATATTGAAGTCCAGGTTTAATGTTAAGTCCTGGAAAATGAGAAAAAAAATATTCTAGAGAGCCCCTATTGTGTTTCTGTATGAAAATGTGGAAAAATGTTCATTACATTTTGTACAGCAGCAGAAGTTGCGAAGGAATTTAGTTTTCATTAAGATTTACAGTGTTCACTTTTTCATAACCTTCTTGGATGTGGAAAACACACTTGCAAGGTATTAAAAGATAAGTTTTATGCACATGCAACTTAAAACATGCTTTTAATTTTGCATGAATTTGGGGTTCAAAAAAGAAAAGTAGATTTGCTAATAAAAAGAACAATCCAAACCATATGTTACAGTCTTGTATAGCTGCATGCAATCCCTATATTATTTCTACAGTTACACACATAGCAACGCAGAACAAATACACTGCAAGTACATTATTTCAGCTGCGAAGTTGTAAACATGTTCAAATATCAGGCTTCAATTAACTTTATATCAGTCCTCTTGTGCCTATGTTCAAGTTTTTAAAATTAATATATACTTCTATTACTAATGAACACTCATCCAACATTCAAAAGATATTGCCGAATTGTTTTAACATGGACAAACCCCACATATTTTTCCCTAGTTTTTTTTTTCTCAGAAACAGTTGGTTTAATCCAAATGAAATATTCAAAAATATTAAGCCTGAGCAGCTTAATAAAGTTGTGATTGTTTCAGTTCAATTTGATAAACTTTTTAGGATTTTGAAAACGCATTACAAAGTGTCAGCTAATCTTAAACAGGCAAGGCTGGTATTCCTGCCTAGAATAAATTGTATTTCCATTGAATTCCTATCAAGCTTAAGGGAATTATAAACATGAATACAATTTGAAATAATGTAAGAGGAACTTTAGAAAATCTGTTTTTCATATTATTTAGTGACATACATTCTTTATTTTGAAAGATGTTTCTGCAATATTGTGCAGCGCTCTTTGTTAATCTGCTAGTTTATTTTATAAATCATTTGGAGTAAACTAAGTGTAGAACTAAGGCTAGCAATCAGAATGACTTAAAGGAGCATTATTTTAACTTCCTGAGACCAGTTATTTAAATCCATGTAGCTCCCATCATCATAAAGGACCAGAAAATGATGCTTTCCACATGTTTGCAGCAGTAATAACACAGTATGTCC
>NW_009201010.1:34484-57334 GCF_000690835.1 Fulmarus glacialis | reverse complement strand
TCCTGGAGAGGGAGGGTGAAGGGCAAAGAGGCAGCTTTCAAGGTGGTATGTCTCGCTGCTGGATGGTTTGGCAAGGAGAACTTTACAAGGAAAAAGTGTCTTGGCGGGAGGTGCAGGGGGAGGAAGACTGTTGCAATGTGTTTCCTCATTAAGCTAAAAGGAAAATGGATATTAAGCAAAGATTCTCAGACACAGCTTGGTCCCTCGTCTTCTTTGGGAAAATGTAACTATGCCTAACCTTTTAGTTGTTTACCAAGTTACAGTCAAAGCTGAAAAAAGACTGTTAATTGCTGAAGTTACCCTCTGTAGAAAAAGCCCATGCATTTTTAATCTCTTTTCGAATGCCTCTAAACAGGACTTGGGTGAAACATACCTAGTGTGCTCCTAGGATGAGTGGAGACATAGGAGAGAAAACCAAGGGGAATCCAGTCCAAAGAGAATTTGGATTTAGATGAAATTTAGACACCTCAAACCAAATTTATTTTTCTCCCTCCTAAGTGGCAAGGTAATTTGTTTTATTGGCACATTTTGGTTGGTCTTTCTTTTTAATTGATGAGGTTTATTTTACTGAAGTTGGCTGTTTAACCATTATGTGTCTAACCTCTCTCAGTAGCCAGTGGGCAGAGACAGAAACCTTCAAAAGACAATTCGTCCCACCTGTCTTGGGTACAATTTAGGATCAGAGAAGTTAGTGTTCTGAAATGTGTCCTTCCCTTCCCCTGCCCGCCCCATGAAGTTGTGAAGACAATTAACTTGAGCTAAAAATATGCGTTTGAGAAATTTAAAGCTATGTGAAAAGAATCTGCCAGAAATGGTTCCCTCTGCTTTACTGAACCATAAAAGTTCCTTGCAAAAAACACCCAAAACAGCAGTAATGGTGCCCTATCTTTCTAATGAAAATAGTGACATTTTACCTAGGCCAGGTAAAACATGAGACAACTAGCCCACTGTATTCTAAATTTATACGGACTATATTGGTATTGAAAGTAGGGTTGCATTAGATGCAGATTTACCAACACCTGGCAGTATTAATCAAACTGGTACAGCAATGCCAGAAGCAAAAGAGTGAAAGGATACTATGAAAAGCAGTAATACTGATAATCCAATCACCCTCACAACAGAGTCAAAAGAAATCTCATATTAACACTTCCTATTCAGGATCACATTGCTAACCAGCCTTCCTTGCTCTTGTGCATCTTTTATTTGTACCTGACCTTGCACTACTGCAGGTCAATATTCACATTTTAGTTCCCATGTAAGTTTGGTAACTTTTTTTTGGGGCAGGTGATTATTAGAACAAATAAAAGCAGAAATCCAGCAAACAGTGGAGCTCTTCCTTGGATGCCTCGTGGAGCATTTTTTCCTACATTACATTGTAAACGAACCTTTTCTGGACAGAAGAGGAGAGGTGCATAACAGCAGCTGTCACTGGCAGCAGGTGTTATTCATCCGTTACTTCTGCCAGACAGACAGGAGGAAGGCAAGCAAAACAAAGCCCATAAGATAACCTGAGGAAGCGATCTTAGCTACTGTAATGAGCCCTGTAAAACACAGCGCTACCAATGCCGCATGCAGGGTGAGCGGGCTGAAAGCAGGGTGCCTGAAGCTACCTCACACACCCATCACAACCTGCTCTGTCCTTGGCAAAATCATTGCAGTAATGCAGCTCTGAAGCAGAACTCTTCACCAAAATGCTAGCTTTTTAATATGAGACGTTGAGGTTCAATTATTTTTTACTTCTGTCAGTGACTAGCAGTTTGTCCTGATATAAATTTACTCTGAGAAATGCTGTCGGTATATCACTAGCAGCAATTCCAAAAGGCTTGCTGATCTCCCCCCTTCCACTCTCAGGAAGCCCAGCTTTCCCTCTCCCCAGCCATCACTCCCACCCAACAGCACTCCTTAAGTTCAGTACATTCACTCCTTGGGAAACACCAGATGCACTGAAGGAGTCTTGACTCAGATCTTGTGAATCCAACAATTTCTCTGCCTGACAAAAGAAAGTCATGAGCAACAGAGGCCCTTACAATCAAATACATCATTCTTCTTTCAGAGGAGGATTCTTATTTTTTCTCTTTTTCATCCTCCTTCTAGCATACAGTAAATCAACCTTGGGAGAAATGCACGGTAGCGGATAAAATCCATTTTTGCAAGTGCTCCTGACTCCTTGCTGAAGCCAAGCTCTCATACAGCAGCATCTGTGAGTAATATTTTCTACCATCTGTGATTGGATAGGTGAATCTGTCTCATCTTGGCAGATCTGCCCACTGTTATAAATGCCATTGCTACCAGTCTGGACTATATATCTGGATGTGAAGCTATCGGTCCTCAAAACAAATTCACTCAGAACAGAAACTGGTAGGCCATTTTCTCCTCAGCAGCATCGCTGTATGAGCAAATAAAAATTTTTCTGAAAACTTGTGACCATGAAGACAAATTCAAGATCAAAGTCCTTATCTTCCATGGACCTTGCGGTCTGATCACAGGCGATATAAAATCTGTCTAAAGCTCTGGGATGAAGTTTCTACTCATGAAACTCTTGGGGATTTTCTAGAACTATCGGAGGCTCTACTACCTGCCACAGCAACTTCAGCTGTCCATTATTTCACAGACCTTATCTGGGTCTTTTTTTCATTTGCTTTCTAAAGCACATCCATTGTGCCCTGCAGGACCCTAACCTCAACCAGTTTATGGGACCACCTGACAATTTGGCAAACAACAGCAGTTAGACATTAGGCTTGCTTTTTGTAGTTAAAGCTAAGGCAAACTTTTCGTTATTTCTACCTTATTAGAAACCAACTCTGCAAATGTATATGATATGGACCTTAAAGCTGAACTCTGTTCTTAACCAAGAACAAGGAGTCTTATATATGAAGGCTTACCCTCTTCTCTAGGATGCAACATTAACTTTGTACTCTCTGAGTTCCACAAATAGCTTTCCAGCATGGATTGAATAGTTCATTTCCTTCTCTCTTTTTTTCAGAGTTACTTTCTTTGTTACTAGGAACTTGACCTCCCTTTGTCAGAATAAAATACCTTTAAATTTAAAGGAAGATCTATTAGTTAAATCTTGGTGGTGGTTTGGTTTTGGTTTTGGGTTTTTTTTATTCATTGAATGCATAGAAGCATATAACTGCTCCTAAACTTGCCTTCAGTATATTGTCTCCATTGCATGAACTACCCTTTCATTTCTCCCGCTATGATTAACTGGGAAACACTTTACAGTTGTTCCCCTACATTTAGTGGGTCAGCACAGGTGGGATGGTGCCATGAGGTTGGTGATGTAGAATTAGTGCTAGATAGGTGAAATTTGCTATACATGGGCCAAGGCAGATATCTATCTTTGAGTTATTAAAGCCATTAATATTTTAGAGGACTGTTCTGTAATAAATTCTTAATTTCTATTGTGTAATGGAATGAGAAAAAAGGGCTATTGAAAACACATTATGCACTTGTTCCTAATAACTTCACAATGTTTTTTCAACAGCTATTATGAGTATTTCCTATAATAGGTTCTATGATTGGTATTGGGAAGACTTTTCACACTGCAATTACATTAGTTTTAATGAGTGAATGCTAACATTTTAAAAAGCATATTTTGTAGTAGCAAGCTTTTTTGACCAGTAAGTCACTTGCAGTAAAAAGCTAAGCTTAAGATATTTTACTCTCTTAGAGGTACTTTGATTAATTTGATGAAAGATTTGTATATCTACTTATAAATTAAAAAAAAAAAATTGTTTTCTGTGAGGATTGACTGTGACCCCTGCAGTCTGAGAACTTGATAATTTTTGCTGCCTGCCAGGATAATGGAGTGTGTGGTACTACTGATAATAATGGAAAATTGGATATGACCAAAAAGTTTGGGTTTGAGAATTAAATAGCTACAGTCACTAGCCTGCTAAAGCACACATTTCTAGAACGTGTCTTCTTTGCTGACTCATGCTCAGAATAATTGTAGAGCATCTTTGGGCAGACTCACCCTCTCAATAACTGCATTGCAAATGTGGTGTGCTGATTCTACGCCTTGCTGCCAGGAGAAGCTATCCATTTAGAAAACACTTTTCCCCTTTTCCAACTCACATAAAAGACAGGTGGAACATCCTAGGGGAATGCTTCCTAAGGGGAGCAGAGATAGAAATTTTACAGAGGTTAGAGAAGAGGAGGGATTCAGTGACAGCTTAAAGAAAATATAAAATTCCTCATCTTTGAAAGCCTGAGCCTCAATCATGGCTACAATGCATTGGAGAATTGGAGAGATGATTGTTTTACTAACATTGCTAATTCAACCTTAGGGAGAACACAGAGTGATATAACATGTCTAGTTTCACAAAACTCTCTTGAAAGGACAAAAATGAAAAACATTGTAGTCTTAAAAACCAAAACGGCACTAAAGAAATCACACTTGACAGCGTTAGAACCAACCATTCTTGCTTTGGAGAACAGCCTTAGCACCGAGACCTTAGAACGGACCTTAGCATCATGTTAACTTCCGCACTCCACTATAAGTAAAGCTAGATATGTTGCCTTGAGCTGCATATCCCATCAACAAAGCAGGTCAAATTCACCTTTGAGAGAAATGCATCTGCTGAGCCCAAGACTGCATGGTCCATAAGTGTGGAGGAATTTCTACCAGGGATGTGAATTTTCATTTTTAGCGCTAAAAGGGATCCCAATCTTTAGGAAAAACGTGTACAAAAGATTTGAATGGTCTGCAAGAAATGTTCTGATTTTGTTTGAGATAACATTAAAATATCTAGACTTTAATATTTTCTTTAATGAACAATTCTGTGGGAAAGCATAGTACGTCATTACCAAATAGCTGGGGACATCAATGCACTTGATTACATTTACAATCCAATTTCAAGCTATTCAGGAATAAATTGCCTCATACTGTATAGTGACATGTTCTTTATTTCTCTGTCATCCATTAGTCTTATAATACATAGAAATTACGGTTGTAGCACCATTTATGAGCAGCTACGTTTCACACAGAGTTTTCATTGCTTTCGTTGCTACTGAGGTTTAGCCTTATCAAACTGTACCATGCAGAAATTTACATACATAAATTACTTCAAAAGCAGATTTTTCTCCTAGATGTACAGTTTATTAGCTCAACTTCTTTCTGTGACAGGAGCTTGAGATTTAGCTCCCTGATCCATATTTATATGAATGTAAATTTTAGAAATGTGATTCCTATTGTTCCCTGGCTGGCATTTTGGCTGATCAGCTCTTATGAAAAACAGGATGCTTATTTTACAGCTAAATATGAATTCTAGGATTACAATGACTATTTTCGAAGCTTTGGACTTAAAATTTATAGTTATAGCTATTTGGGGAAAAAAGTAATAACATAATTTGGTTTCCACTTATATCGCTTTAGGAAGTACTGTATCTGTATATTAATAACCCATGAAGCTATACCTGAATAATTTACACTGCGCTGTAAGTATCACAGATTACTTGGTCCAGTGGTAAATACTCATAATGAAAAAAAAAATCCCAAACATAAGCAAATTTCAAACCGCTGTCTTCTTTCTTACTCTCAAAGACTGAACTAACACTGAACATTTCTTTAGGTATCCATATGCTGGTTCATTTTCAGCAGATGGCCCCTAATACGTTGTTGTACTGTTGATATGGTCATCCAAAGCAAATTTTTGGATTCTGACACATCTCCTTTTCCTTGCCATTTCTCATATATACTTAGTGAAATACATGCGTATACTAGGGGAAATTCAACGTATAGCTTTCTGTTATAGGCACAAAAGCTCTAGCAAGATTGAAAAAAATGTCCTGGAAAAGTATAAATACTTACAGTCTGAAAACTGACTGGGAAAAATATTTTATAGCAGTAGTCACCGAAAGAACTGATTAGGTAATATGATCTACATTTATGCTAATACAGAACTACGTCTACAAAGGCACTTAAATAAGTGAGTAAATAAGATGTGGCCTGTGAGGTTCTTACCTAAACCCTCTGTCAATATAATCTGGGAAACTTAGCTTTGTCTATTTTTTAATTATTAAGATAATGAGCATCTTTTTTAAAACTTCTCTAGGACTTTTGTGAGAAAGATTATAGGTTGTAATAAATTCTAAATTCCCTAGGTGGCTTGAAAAACCTACAGAAAAGTTTATAACTACAGATTGTACTAATCCTATAAACTTTCTTGCAGAGGTTTTCAAATGAGGGATGGGGATAGCAATAACAGAGACAAGTTGTGAGGAGAAGGCAGCAGCACATAAGCTTATAAGCGTGAGGCCTCCAGCTGCTCTCTTCTCTCTGTTTTTTTCCCCAGGGACACTGTGCAACTGCGGGTACTGACAGCTTCCCTGCAGCTGGTACCACGGGGTGAGAGCACACAGCCAGCTGCTGCCCACCCCGGCCGGAGGGGTCAGGAGCGGGGGCTGCTCAGAGCAACCCACGTGCTCCACTCCCCGGAAAGAACATGGATGGTCTCTTACCCCTTTCAGCCTTCCATGTGTCTCAGTTTATGGGCCATTAAGTATGCGAATTAGGGAGGTGGGTTGGCCAAACTTGTGTTAAAAAATGGAATGGGAAGGCAATGAGCTAAAAAGTTTGAGAATTCCTGCTCTGCTTCACTCAAGTAATAAATTCGCCTTTCAAACCCCAGTGCTATCTGAAAACTGTGCTCAGAGAGATTTCTAAAGCACAACAAATAATTCTGGCAATTAATTATTTTTCTTCATGGTGGCACTTAACTGTCTTATACATGAGACCACCTTTCTGAAAACTCCTACTGCCTTTTTTGTTATGTATTTTTTTCTGGTTTAAGTGAAAAAGATTCCAACAGAAAACTACGTCTTTTTATTATACAGTCCTAGTGCATGCCCAGAGTGGACTCACTATGTCTGCTCAATGACACTGGCATCCTATAGAAAACTAAGGCTGCACTGGTGTCCTAATAAGGCACATGGAGGAACAAATATACGTTGTGGAGATCCTAGCAAGCTGTAGGTTTTCAATAATTGACTTTTTAGCCACAACATAAGACTTTTAACATTTTCTTGAGCCCATTCTTTTTAGAGAAAATGAAAAGAAAGAGAATTCTTAGAGAGAGAGTTGCACACATCAGCAAAAGGAACCTTTAGATCTTTGCACACCTCATCAGCTTGAGCTAAAAGAGTAACTAGTAGCTATCACGAGCTGTACAACAGCATAACAGGAAGACAAGGCACATATTTTGCCTGTAGGTTTTACAGATACATAGTAATAGAAAAAAGAACAGTGAAACTCTAAAATCCTCTGTTCAGTTTTTATGCTTTGCCCACACTTCTGTGCAGCCATTCCGGCCAGTCCTAATTTCAACTTTTTCTTGCCTCTTATTCCTTTCCCACTCCTATGTTCCTTTCCCAGTCTATATTCCTACTTCTCAGGCCTGCCATCCTGCTTTTAAACTTCAGTCTTAATCTGATTTTAAACTAGACCTAGTCCCTCAACTAGAGTTTGCCACTTGAATCCCAAACTCAGGCTCTACATTCCACCATACTCAGCTTTCTTGACCATTTTTCACAGCCCTTCCTGCCCCATTAAACTCTTTGCTGGCTCTCAATCTTATTTTAAGTCTCTGGGAATTTTTATCCAAATTCAGTCTCCCTCCTCAACTACTTCTCCCAGTCTATAATCCCAAGCTTTTCCCTACTCTTTTTATCCAGACAGGCTCCCGTTACCTCCGAAGCCCTTAGCAGCTAACCCAATTTCTCATTCTCAGCCTCTTCCCTGCTCCCTACCTCCTGGCCCCAGGGTTCTCTTGTGGTGCCAGCCTCCCTTTCCCGTGCTAGTGTCAACAAAGTAGGCTGTACAATCTCCTATCTGTCTTTACAATGCGTGAAGACCACAGCTCTCTTCAGAAGTCTTTTAAAGACTTAGTAGGAAATTAAGAAAATAAGTTTGCCAGACTGCAGACTGGTAGGCATAGCTAAGTCAAGTTGGACTTGTAAATCATTTTTCTCTCTTGTGGTTGGTTGTAGCTTTCTAACCCTGGGGTAATACCAATATATTTTCCTAATACTTGTTAAGCTCTCTAACCCTTTCTCATCTGTGAGAACTCTACAACCACATAGTAAATTTAAGAACAGAGAAAACCTTATGAAATATCATCAATGAGTAGAATAACGTTGGCAAAACTATAGCAGCACAAGTCTTAAGAAAAGATGCTGTTATACATCCCTTGTGCACTTATATTCTGTGTTTACCTTGTAACAACATTGTCAACGTAAAGACATATGCCACCAGAAGTCTACAGTGGTAGTAATAACTGAGTACCTTGACAATATTTTCAGTGAAAATTAAGTATAAAACATCCCTCCCCTGATGTCACAGTTGAAGGTTTAAGTACAAATAGACAGAGCTAGAATGTACTATGTTACAGGTAAGACAAGCTCCAAGCTTAATGGTTGGACTTAATGATCTTAAAGGTCTATTCCAATTCTATGATTCTATGATTCCATAGCAACATCAACCAAGAAGTATTGTACTTTCAAATATGAGTTGCAACAAGCAACATTGTGATCCAGATCATCATGTTTTGTTGTATTCACCCACAAATGGTCAAATACTTGTCTTTGTAGGAGCAGAATCTGTAAAGCTTACGGAGGCTTTAAATACCACTGCTTTGAACTTCTTATTGTTCTGGTATTTGTCAAAAGTGAATGGTCTTTGTTTGGCATACTGGAGTTGTGCAGGAGCAGTCATTATGCAGGGCTGCTTTAATGCCCCCTAAAATCTAAGACAATGCAGCTCCCATCAAAAAAGACAGATTCACAACCTTCTAAATTTTACCAGAAGGGCTGGTTTCTTCAAACGGTTCAGCTAGCTAAAGCTTCCCCAGGACACCACATGCTCTCCTGCCACCAATATTCTCCCCTCTCTCCTCTTATCCACTACCAGTCCTCCTCTGACGGCAAGGAAAAGATAAAAGCAGTCCCCACCTCTCACTGAGTGCAAGATATTCTACTGTCCAAACCAACAGAAAGGAGACATATCAAAAACAGCATTGCACCTCAATTATAAGAGTTACAGTTATTTTAATACTAATTTTATTCTACTTTCCATTATCTCTACTAACATCTTTAAAGCTCAAAAATAATTTATTTCCCCCTACTGATTTTGTCATTTTCATTTGACAAAAATTGATTCCCTCGCACCGCTCTGTTTCAGATCCAGCTAAAATTAATACATTTTTAATTTGCTTCCTTTGAGCCCTAGCAAGATCAAAGATGATAACAGAGCTCTGGGAATCTTGCAAAATTTGTCAGTTAGCAGCCTGATAGCAGAAGGAGTGTATTCTGAATTTTATTGGTTTTTTTTTTTCCAATAAGAAGGAGCGGATGTATAAATGGGTGAAAAAAGAGATTTGTGAAAGCTTTATAAACAGAAGTTAACACAAATCTTCACCTAATTCAAGGTGAATCATTTAGTTCTACTCTCCACTGCACTAAAATGGAGCTATAGTGTATTATTATTTAAAATTCTATATATTTTCGCACAATGAGAGAGAAATCCACTCATCTCTTCACAAAACCATGTTGTACAATTAAGATAAGTGTCCAGTAAAAGTTTAGAAGCAAGCTTGTCCTATCTGTTGAAGATAAATAGATTCACTCATTATATTCTTCTCTCCTTACTTAATACTTACTTCCATGAAATGAATGAACCAATATTTTCAAAAGCCGCACAGAGATTCTTCCACTTTGTGAAAAAATTTCATTGTTTGCAAAATTTTACTGATGAAAATATCCAGGATGACAGGCAAAAGTGGTATACCTAAACATCAGATTTTACTGTCATATGCAGGTGGCAACTGAAGCGATCACAAATGAATAGGATCCACAGTACTTAAATAATTTTGTAACTTTCTACTCCTCGCATCGAAACGCCAGTCTGCTCTGTCATGGCACAGCTAATCCAAAAAACATTAATGTGCTTTTTCATGCAGCACTACCTTTGTTTATTTGTCAGTTTAGATATTGTTTCTGAAAATTTCTATTGTCTATGCTTCCATAGATACAAAATGCTTTGTCTGTAAACTACATCTACTGAAAATGGAAATGTCCTTCTTGTAAGACATAAGTAAAGAATGCCATGGTTTTCAATCAACTCTTAAAAACAGTTTTATCTATTCTGGCAAATTAAAGACAGAAAATGTATTACTAGCAAACATTTATCATGGATAGCTAATTTGTTTTGCATTAAGAAAACTGTTGTCTTTTATGATTCATGCTTGTGTTCTGGAGTGCGATATCCAAATAAAGCAAACCAAGATAATTCTGTGGAACAGCCATTCTTTAAAGTTTACAGAACAAAATGTGTTATTTACTTAATTCAGGAATATTGAATACGGTGCTCTAATAACCTTGATGTTTCCAGTATCACTCAGAGCGAAGCATCTCATTGGTCAGCATCCAGATGTCTGAAAGTTTCTCTCTCTTATGCTGGTCAGTGTCTTTTTAACTGATCTTACACCATTTTTAACATCCAGCTGTGAATAAACAACTGCAATTTGCAGTTGTTGATGGGCCTGTTGAAGAACAGGCACTATATAGCATTGGAGTATTATGTTTAATTAACAGGCAGTGAAATTTAATACTGAGTAGCAACTTGAAGCTCTAAAATGAAATGTTTTCTAAAAACAATAAAACAAATACTTAGTGACAGTCCACTGAAGTACCTGTTCATTCCTATTTGGAATAGTATGTATTGTGGAAATTCTAAAATTCTCAGGATAACAAAGGTTATTAAGTAAATGCTTTTATGTGTTACACTAGCAGTATCTTGTGTAACTTCACTAATTTACAAAGATTTGTACCAATATAGCTGAAAACATATTTGCAATATAAAATTTCATTTTTCAAGAAGGTAAAATACTGGCTCAGCTTTGGTTAAAAATCTTTAATACAGGAGGTGTAAGATGCTTGAAAAATATATACTGGACTCTGGTAGCACAAACGGATATAGTGTGGTGGGCTCTTGGCAAAGGTGCAGGAAGGGTGGTCTTCACTTCCTTCCATCCAGAGTATCCCATTTCTGGTACAGAAATTTCTTATAATTTTAGGTAGTTTTAAGATATTTGTTATTTACTCTTCTTTTTTTTTACATTGAATGATATTTGCAATTTAATTAACAAACATGTAAGCAAACCTGACATGACCGAATAGTAGGGGGAAGGACTAGGTTGTTTTGTTGTTAAGGTGCCAGAGTGCGAGGTCCAGTTCCAGCGACGGCACGTATTTCCTTAATAACCTGAGACATAAATCCTCTCAGAAACTGAGTTAACTCTCTATCTATCTAAAGTCCAAACCTTTTTAGAGAAAGGTGTATCTCATGGTGACAGCAACTCCCTACATGTTGCAACTGTAGAAAAAATAACATAGTACTAACAAAAAAAAAAAAAACAAACCACCAGCTATTCCATGACCACACACAGAGGGAAACAAACAGAGGAGTCTAACGAGGTTTTGGAATATTGGTCTACTTATTTTGTGTGTAAATGACTCTTTACCACTTATTAGAATAAATCTATTCAGCTGTTATAGGAACTGCATTTGGCACTACTACTCCCTCTATAATAATATTAATTTTGTTTCTCTGTTTCATGCACATTTCTCTTAATGTTTTTTTCCATCAAAATGATTTCTATTCACCAGTTTTCCCATTTTTAAATAAAACCATCTGATTAAAAGCACTTCATGTGTGAAAAGAAGCTCCACAGGAAAAATATCAAATAAACAATACATACATGAAGTGTTCTACTACTCCTAAGCTGAGTTTACAGAAAATGTTCTGTACCAAGAATGCCAGAGACGACTACTGTGGTTCAATTCTGATTGGTCTTAGGGTAACTTTATGCAATTTCAGTCAAAACTAGAAAGAGAAAGCTGTATAAACGGCACTTTCTCTTGCCTCCTCCTACCAATCCATGAGAAACTTGTGTGTAATACCTGTATCCCAAACAGCCATATACAAAAAACATTTCATAACAGCTGTGAATCTGCCAGAAGGAGACCTCTGGATGCTGAAACAACATACTAAAAAAAAGTGAGGATATGAATTCATTTTGACAGTTTACAGCCATCTCCACTGTCCACCTCTCGTTATAAAGACTGAAGAGCTGATGCTCAACTCCAACTCTCAGAGACTAGGAAGGAGACCAAGAAAGCCCCAATATCAAACCATTCAGGATCTTTGAATGTGACACGTGAACAGAGTCAGTGCAAGTACGGCCATCCAGGAAAGGTAGGAAAACAGTTAGAAAATTCTATTAACAGGGCAACAAGAAAAGAGCTTACTTCCCCTCACCTTTTTCTTCATTTTTACATTTTTGAAAATTGCGTGAACTCTCCACGTTTTTGCAAACATTGCTCCAAATGCAGTTGTGTATCCCACTGTGAGAATCCATGTTCGAACCTAAAAATATATATATATAAAAAAAGACAAAGCCGTTTAATTTTCAGTAGACAATGTGGTTATCACCATTTCAGCCAACTTTTTTCTCAAGACCCTGAGAAAAAAGTATTCAAAGAACTTCACAAAAATGTTGACATTTCAGAATTGTCTCATTCATTGCTTTCTTGCTTTTTTCCTCCTCCCTCCATCTCCTCTCCAAGTACAACAAACCTGGATGCAGAATTAACAATCTTGTCCATATATAAAAACAATATTCTGCATTTTTTTCACTTTTGTGTTCTGTGCAGACAGAGGAAGGAACTAGTGGAGGGAAACAAGAGAGACAGACTATAAAAACTACCCAGGGAGATACTATTAACAGTAACATTTTGAACTGAAATGAATAGAGAAGTAGAGGTGTTATTCAGACTAAATAAGAGGAAATTGTACTATGTGAGGTATGCATCACTTAATGCAGATCCTGAGCATTCTGGAAAGATAAGAAAAACTGACCCTAAAATTATCATATAGGGAAAAGTGGCAAGACAGGAACATAGCCTTGGTGGGAGAGCCTCAGGGACAAGACCTGAATCAAAGATAATATCCGCAACATGGGTCTAAGAAAAAGGAGATGGTAAGCTGACACAGAACGATGCAGTAATTGGACCCTGAGCTGACCACAGCTTTGACATAGACCTATCTAGACATTTTCCTTTTAGTGAGCTTCCCAGAGAAAACCAAAAGATTTTTAAACTAAAAAAGACGTGATGTCTTTAGAGCAAAAACTAGAATGACTTATTTTTTAATAGAAAAACCTCAAATTGACCAGGGAGGACAGAACACAAGTTACAAAAGCTTTTTTGTGCAATTCCCCACCTGCCCATATCATCCTTGTAGGTAGGTCTTCACTTTCAGACTTGGTTTCAGCTAAGCCTGTGACTTTTGCAGTTGTAGCAAGCTCTGCACAGCCCCCTCTAATTCCTTGGAAGTTTCTCTTTTCATCACCCTGGAGGTCTGGCTGTTTGAAAGCTTTTCTGCCCTGAACATACTATTTTCTTCCCCAAAGAGGGACCAGAGACTACAGAGCGTAGCAGATGGAAGACCATGCAAGAGACACAGCAGGGAGCTGGAAGCCTATGGCTGAATCCGAGAGCCTGAGAAATCACAAGGAGGAGGAACAATCTCCTCCTGCCTCTAGAGACTCCACCTGGGCCAGCTGCCAAAAAGGGAGACTGCACAAAAGTGAACAAAGAAGTAAAAATAAAATGCACTGTGCATTGCAGATGGAAAAACTGGGGGAGAGACAATGGCTAAAGACAGGGAAGGCAAAGCTAGACAAGGGGGAAACAAGCCTTCTTTTGGCCATGTGGACCATGCGTCCTTGGCCAGTAGAGCTGTTTTTTGATATAAAACCAATCTGATTTGTGGAAACCAGGGTATTCTGAGAAAGGATTTTGAAAAAAAAATCTTTAGATGACCTAAAAACAATGTTTCTTATTGGAAACCAGCCTGGTTTCACATCTGACTTCTAGAGAGTTTGGGATTTTTAATTTGTAACTTTAGGACATGCATATTGATGAGAAACTAGGTGCTGTAGCAAGATGCAAAACTTGTGATCTAAGATCACTATTAGGAATAATCTAAATGTTTCACTTCTAAATACATGTTATCTAGTTTTTGCCTTTCCAAACTTCTTCAGAACTTCCATTTTTGTATTCAAAACATGATTTTTTCCCCCAATTTTTCTGTAGAATAGAAATTCTGATTTTTAGCAAACATTAGTGACTGGGTATCAAGGCAGAAAAGAAAAAAAAGATATGGCTTACTCAAAAAATATTGATAAAGCAATAAGAGACATCAAGTGACTACAGTTCTTAAAATAAACAAATAAATAAAGAAGATGCATATGGTCAATAATGGTGAATTAGTGAGAGAAAAGTACATAAAGAACAGGCACCTTGGTTTTTGGCAAGAGGAATGTATGCAAATGGACACCCAAAACTATCTGAGAGGGCATGTGTCCAAAACTGATAACACTGCACCACGCAGGGACACACACCTTGAGTATGCAAGTGTGAACTCGGGGGGTGCTGTCTCACTGGCGTGGGCACTACCAGGTTGCAGAGATACACACAAAGGCAGAGAGCCCGCATCTCCTACGGGACAGGTGTGTATAGGGGAACCTGCACCCCGAGAAGAAAAGGTGTGCTGGTAACCCGTGCGTCCTGTGAGCAGCAGTGTCTGCATGTAATTCAGCGTGTGCGTTTATTAGAAAACATTGGGATTAGAAGACTGTTTAGATATTTGTATGTATATATTAACATTTTATTAGCAGCTAATATAGTTTATCATCTGTTGCATTGCTGATATTGACTCTGAACATATAGTTCACAGTGATTGCTGGTTAATCTTGTTATTAATAAAATCAGCAAACCAACTGTGATTAGATTCAAACCATGTGAGTTATGCCACTTTATGACTTTCTTGAATGCGGTATTGAAAAAGAAACCCATAACCAAAAAAAATGGGAATAGGTATTTAGGTCAGCAAAGTAATATTTTTAACTTAAATATTTTTTCAAGTCTTCGCTCGTTAGCCATTATCATATATTATGCTAATGACTTCACTAAAACCACAGTTAGATCAACTCTGAGTGATTTAAAAAATACGTTTCATATCAACATGTTCATATTAGCCAGTTACATCTTTTTTTGACTTCACATCAACTGAGTTATGATAACCATTCTTAGCATTCAATCTTTTTGCTGATATTAATAAATACTCAGCTCTTTTGTGTACAGTTTAGTGATATGTTTGGCAAACGGATACATGGTATTTTCATGTCTCCAATAAGACTCTGTTTTGTTCTCACTGAAACAGTAATTGCCTCTTGGGAATAGTAATAAATTCAGTTATGGTCATAATATGTTTCTAACTTGATATTCAGAAAAATGGTATTTTTATCACGTTTGGTTCAAATAGTTTTATGTATTTCTCATCTGGATTATGCAAATTAGAATAATATAACTATTGGCTATATTGGAAACATTCTGGCTTAAAGATATCAGGAGATTTTGTCAAAATGAGATCGCTCGCGCTAAGAATGAGATGATAAGTTTCAGATGAAAATAAATTTTTAATTTTGAAGAAAATGACCTCCAATTTGTCTGCTATAATTCATTAATGCAGCCAGCAAAATGAAAAATTTAGAAAACAGCAAAAGCCTCTGAAATTCATATATCTGGCCATTTATATTCATAAATGTATTATACCTCCAAATCCCACTTATTTGAAAGAACATGATAAAAATAACACCAATAATTGGAGAGCATGACCATGATGTTACACAATCGATCAGTAATTCCCTCACTTGGAATTTTTTAATGATGCGTTTCGACAAAAGAGGCTGAGGAAGATCACCCTCCCCCCTGTACCCAGCAAACGAGCAGGAAAGGCACCTCCTTAGAAGATGCAAAACTTGCATTCAAATCCCTGCTCCAAACTAGACACAATACCTGAAAACATTCCTATGCTCCTAGAGAAAGATAATTCGTAAAAACAGCTACTGTTTATCTTTTTCTTAAAAGGTTAGGTCATTACAAAATTCCTCATGCCGTCACTGAATTTTAGGATATACCTTCAATTATCAGCTTATATTTCTTGGTTACTTCTTTTTTTGAATAAGATGTTTTGACTGACTGGATATCTCCTACAAATTTTTTGGTTTCTATCATTCAAAGACAACTCGCAAATGTCAAAGGAGATAATATTGTTTGGTATACAACAATCAAGTATGTCTATGCAGACGCTAAAATGCAGTTTCCTAGTTCTCTTTTCTTTATAATTCCTACATTATTTTGAATTAGGGTCTATTCTTGAAAATACTATGTATGCACCGATGATTGGAATTTGTGCTTTTTATAAATCACTTGATAGAGGCTCTTTAAGGTGTGTTACTTGTGATAGCTGAAAAAGCTAGAAATCATTTAGTTAGTGGACAACACAGTTGACAACCACCAAACACTGAAAGTGTCTCCACAAAGAAACAGACCATTCTGAGTCATTTTCCAGACTTGTAACAGATATGATGTTTATTTAAAACAACAAACCCCCACCTTTGTCAAATATTAATGTTTAAACAAATGTTGTAAGGTTCAGCTAAAGAGTCACTGCATTTATGAACAAGATGCTTCTCATATCTTGTAGGAGCATCTCTTTTCAATTTCCCTTTGCAACAAAAAGCCTCTGTTTTAAACCTATCCATAAGGTGCTAAAGATCTTTTATTTTTTTAAGTAAGACTATTCGTCCATCATATAATAAGCACTGATAGCTTAACAGCCTTATATAAAGTTACTTCCATTTGAATCATATTTCCTCTCAACCTTGAGCTTTAGCTGGCTAGCCTATGTTTTGAATGCTGCCGTTTGATATCTTCACACAAATCTCTCTGCACCTTTCCCATCACCTTGTTAGGTGAACGGTGAAGTGGTTACTATTTATATACCTGTGTAACAGACCTACAATGTTATTTGATATTACAACTCGTTATTAATAAAAGAAGCCATCTAATTGCGAACAATGAGTTAGTAAGGGGAAATTAGTAAGTGGTGAAAGCATCAGAAACATCCTGACCAAAGAAGTAAAAGTCTCTCCTTGTTTATATACTCTAAGAATGAAGCTTACAAACACCACCACTATTTTAGGCACTGTTACCTTTCAGATAAACAATGATATTACTTGTATTTATTTTAAATAATATATTTTAATGCAATTACAATTCCATATAAAATTATAAAATAAGGTTATCTTGCAAAATGGACCGAATTGATGAGAGGTAAAAAGTTTCACTTTTAAAGAAGTTCCATTATCTTCCCATATTTGACCACCACTGCATACGCATTCAGAAGACCACACAGTCATGATCGGACAAGGAATGCCTGGGAAGGTATTGAGCTCATGAAAACAATAACAAAAATTTCAAATGCAGTTGATCAAGGAAGTGATGTATTTTACTCCTCTGTTAAGTTGAAAGAAAAAAAAAACAACACAACCCTCTGAACTGAATATAGTACACATTCTCTTTTTTTTTGTGTTGCAGCTTTAAATTTGCTATACTAATCCAGTTTGCCAATATCAAGCAAAAAACAAGAAGATGGGATTAAAGACTCAGAATGAAGAATAAAGAAAACCAAATATCAGCACAAAGAACTTACATGTATTGCATAAAAAGCTACAAACTACTTATCGCCTCTTCAGGTGACTTCTTTTTTTTTTAATAACCGTTACTTGAATTGTTTGGTTCTTTAACAATTTCTTCTTCAGTTAGCAAAACATTTAGATTATGTTCCTGCAGAGGAATGACTCAGATTTAAGATTCTTGAAAGCCTCATTTTTGCCATTTCAAGACCTCAGTTTTGGTTTCTTCTAAATAAAAGACCTCAATGGTTTCTTTTAAATAAAAACTTTCAAATCTTTCATTGGACTTGACACTCCAGACACTCTCCAGCTTAGTTTATGAGACTCAGACTGATTCATTTTGGGAATATCAATAATTAGCCAGTTTTGCACATACACCGGGTTGGAAGCTGCAGTGCCCACAGGGTTAGGCTGTAGCTGAACATTAGCACTGAGCAGCTTGGTGGCATCTTAGTATTAGACTTAGGCACTCAAAAGGGACAAACGCGAGAATAAACCGTGCTGTGGATTTAGCCCCGGAGAGCACAATTATCTTTAAGTAGACAATTCTGTTGATTTCTGTGGACTACTCATGAGCTGAAAATTAAGCACCTTCTATTTTTCTTGGCAAGCTGGGGGCATAAAGGGTAATTTTGGTGAACAAATTGTGTCATCTCAACAAGTTTTCACTAGGGCTTGATCCTGCTTCTATTAACCATGGCAAAATCCCCAGTGTGAGCTCAGGCAGGCCCCAAAGAATGAGTTCATCCATTTGAACTATACTTTTTTTATTTGTATCAAACATTTTTTGACACGTGTTTACAACTTTTAACTCATTCTTTAGAATTTGTGTGGCACCTGCACAGTTCTTGTAAAATGTAAGTGGCAATAACATGAGAGAATTGAATCCTGCTGTTTTCACATAAATTAAGTACAGTGGTTCTTCACATGTTGTGAGATCTCCTGTAGTGATTTCTTAATATATTTCAGACCATTTTTCAGAATTAATCCATTGGTAGTGTAAAAGATATTACGATTGCTCCTGATTCTAAAAGGGGGCTTTAAAATCTGGCTCTTGTCCTACTGAAGGAGAGGCAAAATGTTCTAAAAATATTACCTTAATAAATCTCTGGCAAGGTTGTAGTGTATTTGCTTCAGCGTATGAAATAATTTTGTTTCAAGGTTCTGTTCAGCCTTGTAACTTTTCTCTCTACTTTTTTTCCCCCAAGAAAATGTCATTTACTAAAATAGAAGCTGATCAGGCTCATGTTAAACTCAGTAACAGAATTGCCTTTGAATTAAATAGGAGTGAGATCAGTCTCAGACTGAACGACAGTGAGGACAATTATGGAAGTGATTACATAGAAAAGGGAGATTAAAATCAACAGCTAAACAATTAAGTAGGAAATAAACTAAACAATACACACAAAATGAAAAAGGCCAGACTAAAAATACAAACAAAGGCTATGGTTTCCAGAGACAAAGTAATGGATTAGAGGTCCAAATCCTTTTGCAATTCAGTAGCAGCTGAGTGTCTATCTGTTGCCTTTTTAATTCCTGGACAAAATTAAACAATTTGAGGAAAAGAATTAGGCAAGTATAAAGTCCAAAGGGGGGGAAAAAACCCAAAACCTATGGCAATGCCTGAAGAGCATAACGAGTAAGAATAAGGAGCACATCATCAACTACTAACTAAATATCGAAGCTAGATGCTATTTGGGAGCACAGGGTCTAGTCCAAGTGCCCCTTGCCCATAGTACACAAAGACAGCCACAGCTTTGAGGTGGCACTGCCCATACATTTTCCTTTTAGTCAGTTCCCCCAAAAATTGTTAAACAGGGAAAACTCGAAGTGACAAGGGAAGACAAAGCAGAAATAAATAAATAGACAGAAGGTTCATACATCTTCCCCCTCTCCTTGCTTTTCCATTAAGGGCAAGTCCCTCTCTTGCAGCAAAGCTTCTCTTAGCCAGCTCCATGACTTTCAGAGTTTTAGCAAATTGCCCAGCATCCCGCTCACCCTGCAGCCTCCCCCCATCCCTAGGAACCCATTCCATAACCTCTCACACCTGGCTTTTCCTCCTTGCTCCTCACTGCAGTCTCTCAGTCTCTGTTTGATGTGGTTTTCAGGATGTCTCTCCACTCTTATACCACCCTGCAATCCTCACCTTGCACAGGTTCAGAGTTTCCCAAGAAAAGTTGCAATGTGGACCATGGAGTTCCACCTTGCCTAGTTGTTCTCTCAGTGGGGCAGACATATGACTATGAAAAATTAGTAAAAAAGAACAAAACCTGCATTTCACTTTGCTGTAAGACACAGAGTCAGATTTCAAGCGTTCATGATCCATAATTAAGAATAATATTAGCCAAAACCCCTAAGTGCTTCTGAAGGTCTGGATACATTTAAAGGTCACATTTTAAAGTACACCTTTGAGAAGATAAGGTCTATAACACCTACTGTTGCCATGAATGTACATGTTCTCAGGATGCCTGACTGAGAAGAACACAAAGTCTGGATAGTCACACACACTGCAGTAGGTAGCTGGACTTTATCAGTGTTATCTCTATTCTTTCCTTCTCTCTCTCTGTCTCTCCACCCCACTCCACTGTTTGGTTCCTTCTTTCTGTATAAAGCCTGTTTCCAAATGCCGGCATCATGGCTGAAAGCAACTGACTGAAATCTGAAAGCCTGAGAACAACCTGGAATGGATGAGGGCACCGCTGAACACCACAGGTGTGCAAAAACATTCATGCACTCTGTTTACTTTATCCAAGGCAAAACACTGACAGGGCTCAGTGGGATCACCAGGAATCACAGAATATCTGCCTGGTTCTGGCCATTCATATCAATTATGCTAATTAATGAGATAAACAAGATAAAGCATGCTTAATTTTAGTGACTGTGTAAATCGCAAGGCTTAGATCCTCTTATCTTTGATGTAACACCTTTGCAGAATTCTCCAGTGTAAAGGAGACTGGAAGACAATTGCTATCTCCAGAATACATATCTCCCAGAACAGCGTGAATCCTGTATTGAGCTATTCCAAACAGATCATTTGCCCTTTGCCTATCGCTCCGATTAACTAATGTAGCACACTCTCTAGGAGAAAGTGCTGCTACACATCAGGACTGAGGTGAAGCAGAGCTTTTCAGTCTACTACTACCTAGTACACCAGACCTTTCTGGGTGGAGACTATGGGCATTTTACTGCAACCTGGAGTACTTAAAACAACCTTCCTTTCAGCCGCAACCTAACCGTTATATCCAGAGAATATGAACATAATTTTATTTGCCTGCTTGAGGGAGATGCATAACACAGAAGAGGAGACTATGCTCCTCCTTAGGGCCATAGTAGCCTTTCATCCCATAGCAATTCCAACTTGCAAAGACATCACTTGTCTTAAATGTAAAGCGTGAAATTCTCAGTAGAACATATTACAGAAGTCTAAACGTTATGATCATATCTAATATTCTCTCTATTTTAAGTATCTCTATTTAGTATGTCGGCTTAAAACCTATTCATAGGATGTGTCGCTGGCATTGCTAATTTTGGGTCTCTCTCTCCCATATAATGAATGCTTTCAATTATTTTTCCACTTGCTTGCATTTTTCCAGTTGGCATCACATCTCATTTCACACCCTTACTTCTAACTTCTTTTTTGCTATGATATCATGGTAATTCTGAGATTAAAAACAAAGATAGATCATTCTCATTCTCTCTCTCTGCCTCATATCTGAAGCACTTTCTACTTTGGCATACATATGCATTTAATGAAATATTGTATTCCTTTTCCTTTTTCTGTACAACCAATAAAGTTGCTATTAAGTAAGACATGACCTAATGGTTCTATAATACACTGACCACTTTCTCAGAATTCACTGCTTTGGATAGATGTAACTGGAGTTTTACAATATGACACTTAATCTTAATTCTGACATGGAACTAAATAATGCTACATTTGGTATCATGAATTCTTACCATAAGAACAAAAATTATAAGGTTTTTAAATATACTTGATTACTTTTCCATAGAGAATGGGCATACCAAGATAAAAATGAGTTAGTTTGGGAACCAATTACCCACTCTAGCACAGAGTCAACACTATATAATTTCAAAGATTTACATAATACCCCTATTCAGCAAATTATTTGACCATATGTTTAAAGTGCTTTGCTGACTCTCAAATACATTTAACACTTGGTTCTGTGTTTCAGCATATTGACTTATATACCACATCCTCCTACAACCAGTGCCTTACAGAGTGGAAAAAAGTGGTACAACTTATCAAAGAAATCCTTTGAAATTTTCAGATGTTACTGGTGTAATTTTGTATCATGTTTCAGTGTCCTTGGAATATTACAGTGTAAAACATATGCCATATGTAGACGTAGGTTGTAGAAAAGTCAGAAAAGACCGGAGATTGCAAAGCACTTCACCCTCCAAACAATGCTACAAACACTGTGCTATAGAGGAAGCACGCACAATAGATTTGGAATGTAATACCTACAATTTGGAAACAATTTTTCCTGAATTTTGTGGGTAGACTCAGGAGTATTTAAGGACCTTCTATAAGTGTTGTCAAAAAGTTATCAGAAAATGAAACTGCAAGTCAGAATGATCACAGAAACCATGTATAGCATATCTCATTAAATAAACTTGCTATCATGTATATAGTGCTGCTCTGGTGAGGTCTAATCGCTTTTGAAATATGGAAGACAAAGAGGGTGATTACTTGGCTTAGAGAGGGGATAACACTAATGACAGCTTTTTAAATTTGCATGTACTTATAAAGGCTAAATCAAAAATTTTACTTCCCTACATTGACATGACTCTTCTCTGTGCCTGAGATGTAGTTGTTATAGTTATACCCACATGTTTTTGGCTCGATGGCTTTTTATGATCACACTCCATCGTAGCTGGTTCTTTTAAAGACTAAGTTACAGTCTTGCATAAAATGGGAATTTTAAACTAATCTCCAATATGGCTAGAATGGGCAATCAAAATCATGCATTTCCAGGGAAATGGATGATCAAGAGAAATTTGTACTGAACTGATCCTATAAGAACGAGTATCTGTAAATAGTCTTTATGAAACCACTAAGCATATTGCCCATATGGAAAGATGGATGTTCATGACATGGCGCCAAATGTAGATACCGTATCCAGCACTTAGGGGATGTTTTGGGGGAAAAGAAGGAGAGACAGAAGAGTTACTGAACAGAAAAGTGGGTTTGTCTCCAATATTTATGAATTCCCCAGCATTAATTCA
>NW_009201010.1:13634-34470 GCF_000690835.1 Fulmarus glacialis | reverse complement strand
GGGAAAGAGCGTTGCCACAGTCAAGGGTGGCCATGTAAAGATGATTTCTAAGAGAAGCATAAGATATCCCATTGAAAAAATTATAATTGGAGAAGGAAATCTTGTAAGATTTGTTTTAATGAGCAGGAGGCTGGAAAAAAATTTCCTGGTAGGTTGCTTCTGAAGGGTTTCTTGCATCTGTGCTTGTAATACTAATCACTGAGAGCTGCAACTCATAAGATAAATCAGTAGCCATGTACAGGAAAGCACACTCAGAAATGCTTCTGTACTGGATTGAAAACCTGGAAAGCCAAGACTCAGGAGAAATCTCACAGACTCTGCTCTGTTATAAAATTTAACTATATTAAAAAAAAAAAATCTCTGTTTAAGGCATGTGGCGATACTTCTTAATCAATGTTTGGCTTCAAGAACACAGTATTGTCCCCCACCCCTTTCTTCTATTGGCAAGTTAAGTAAAGTAGTTATCTTATTCAAGTGCCTGTCCAGATCTTTCCCTCTATGGCAGGCAGACAAACAGTCTTAACATAATGTGACAGACACAAACTGGGGGAAAAAAAAAAAACCAACAAAACAGAAGAGATATGCAAGATAACACAGAGCAAAGCAGCCCTCACTTACATTTTGTTGCATTTAGAATATGACAGTAGTGGTTACATTTTGAGAAGCAAATTAGAGAAAAGTGTTCTAGCTTGAAGACACAGGATTTTGGATGTTGGTTCATTTTTCAGAGTTAAGACTGAGCTGTTTCACATTTAAAGGAGGACTTAAATTTAGTTTTATATAGCTAAATCTGGATGGAAACCTGTTCCCTAGAACAGCTCTGTGCTGATAAGTACCTCTGGTTCCCACTTTCCTTCCTTCTGTTCAGCAATGTTTGGCTGCTTCAAGAGGAGGGTTGAAGCCTACTCGCACAGTGGCCTACAGCCTGCCAGTGAAGTCAGGAGCTCTGAATACAAGCCTCTCAAGGCTGAGGAGACATCAGGACCTAAAATTTGCACCTCCTGCCACTAGAGTTTTCTACAACAGAGGGTGAGAAAAGAATGGGGATTGACATCAACAACTGGCTTCCTTCTGTTCCATTAGAAGCTGGTTCACGAAAAAGGACATAATTGCTGGATAAAAAATGGATGCTGACTTCTCCCACTTCCTATTGGTCCCTATGTATTCAGAGAGTTATATACCTAGTTTGGGAGAGGTGAACAGGATTTCGAAGTCTTTGAGGCACCTCTTTCTACTAGCTATGTAGAGAATTTGCACTCTAGCTGTAGGAAGACTGGATATTCTCTCCTTCTCCTTTCTTCTGCTGCTAACATTTAGGTGTCTAAAATACAGCTGTGTCCAGGCCCAACTAAGGAAGCTAAGACTTAGTCCAGAAAATCCTATATGTTCACTTATACTAAATGTTCTAGTGCATCTTGACATGTACTAAGTGTTTTGAAATGGTATCACTGAACAAGTCACGTGATATTTCGCTTCTACAGTGGTTTTAGCCAGTATGGAGGATTTCAGTTGAAATATTGGGAAGTATCTGCACCACCTAGCTTTAGCTATCCAACATTTATGCTTTGAATTATTCCCTGGAAGTAAAGTTTATCTCTCTCCAGTGATGACATCAGAAATTCAGACTCCTAAACAAAGGTGCTGTGAACTGCATATGTCTAGAGACCTGAAGAAGGATGAAAAACATAGTGAAGACAACTCCTGAATAAGTCTGATATTCTCAGGCAACGGACAAAGCATAATCTTAGCATTTTTTGAGGAGAAAGTATTTGATAAATTTAAATGTTAGTTGTACTGGTTTTGAAAGGAATATCCTTGCAGTGAAGTTCTTTCCCTTATTTTGAAATGTCCTCTGTAGAGCAGAATTCTGTAAGTCAAGTTGCTCCCAGTATTTAGTTTGGAAGCCTCCATTTTAAAGGGTTGAGTGCGTCACCTAGTACTAATGATTACAAAGACGCACTGACAAAAGTAGAAGACTACTGTAGGCAACAGAAAGACAAAGTATTTGAGTCTTTGGTCCTCACATTTTAAACCTTTCCAGTTTGTTGTCAAAGCAGGATTTCCATGAGAGAATTCATGACAAGCAATATTCAAAATTTTTCATGGAAGTCTAGCTACTATATAATGATGCTGCTATTAGTCACAAATTATTCTAAATTCTTCTGGAGCTTAGAACCTACTATAGTCAGCGTTGGTGCCTGGCTGCAGTGTGCGATCAGCTTGCAATACTAGCCAAAAAGCAATAGCAGCCAAAACCCCCTATCAGTTCATGCAGCAAATCCAAACCATAGAAACATCCTTATTATGGTAAGCAATTAAGACATTACAAGCTTCTAGGTGGACATATTTTAGAGTTGTTTATTTTGATTTAACTAGAATATATTCTACATGGATCTAGGCTTGTGTGAGTTTATAGTCTAGCCTGGAAATAGTAGTATAAGTCTTTGGAGATTCAGCCAAAAAGTCTGAGTAAAAAGACCTGAACAAGCAGCAGTCATGAAGCATAAAGTAATATGGAATCTATAAAGAAAACATAGTGCTTCACAGATATTACTAGTTGTCATGCTACAAACACAGCCTTTAATAAATCATCTTCATATATATATTTCAAAACAAGAAAGTACATCTACTCTTTTAGTCTGATGCCAAATCCCAATGCACTCGAAGCTTTCACTAATAATAATATAGCTTTATGCTGTTTCAGAATTTGGTCCCAGAAAATATCTCAGGAAAGAACTAAGAGAATCGGTGATTAAATGGAACGAGACATCCAACTACTGAACTTTTCTGTTTGCATATCTTGCAGACCTTTCTGTAAGACCATCTTAAGCTAGAATATATGGAATTACTTACTGTGCAAAGTGTCTCAAATGTCTTTTCGGAGACAAAGGATCCATCAAGACCAAAAAGAAAAATAGACGCATAAGAAAGCATCCCTCCAAGGATAATAAGGTTGTTCATGTAGGGACTGGACATCTTTATTAGTCTATGAACAAAAAGTGATAATGCATTAAAGAGGAAAGGATTACTGCTAGCCTATTAGAGCAATAAAGAGGAGCTTTTTGTAACCAGGCAAACAGATAACCCTTCTTGTAGAACTCCAAGAAATCTATAGGCATGCACACTATTGGCTGTTTTGTAAAGTCTAGCATTGTTTCAGGTTTTTGAATGTTTAGTAAAAAGACCTCCTATTTTACTGATGGATTAATTAGCTAGTGTTAATGTTAATAGCAGACAAACATAAATACAAAAATTACACTTTCCAGACAGTATAAAAGAACTTGTCTTAACAGACAGACAATCTGTTTCAATGTGAATATATTACACAGTGATTTCAATTAAATAGTTCTAAAATATCATCTTTCTACAGTTTTAACATTTTCCTTAATATATATATATTGATGACAGACTCTACAAACATGGCATTTAAATACGAAAGAAGTAGTCATAGAAGTATGCCTTACTTCTGATTTCTGTTTTTGATGTTGAAGAACAAGAAAGCACTGGCCATTATCATTCCTAGAATGGTGAGGGCAGAGAGGATGCTGTAGAGAGGCAGGGAGATCTTGCGTAGCTCCTCTTGTATAATTGTTTTGTCCTTTGGAGGCTCAAGTCCTAGAATTACAAGAAGAAAAAAGGGCTAAAGCTCAGCCAGATGTAGAATTTCTGTAAGATAATTTGCCCCTCCTAAGTACTATACCTCGATTTAGCAGATTTAGCAACTGTGAACCACATCAGTAGTTGATGAAGTCATTGACTTTGACAGACATATGTTAGTCACATTGATTGACAAGAAGGTTTGTATTTCTGGAGCAGGTAAACATCCTCTTTGGAAGAAAAAACACAACAAAACCTAATGCAGAACCCCGTAAAATATATGTTAACTATCCTCATTTTAAAGTGTAAATAAACACTAAAATGCATACTATGACTGTGAAGTTTACCAGGAGGTTATGCTTTCCTGAAACAAGTGACAGAGCAATGAACAGAAAACAGAGGGCATCCATTCTCTGCATACTGTCATTATCACCAGGGCAAATTCAAACGGCCTGTCTAGATACGTACCACAGCTGGAGACCAGCCTTGGTGTGGCATCACTGGGGCAGGGACTGACGGCCCTGGGGGGCTGAAATAGGGTCCTGGGCTGTGGGCAGGGTGGAGGAAGCCCCTGAAGGGGGGAGAGGCAGGGCTGTTGGTGCCCTCAGGACTCTACAGAACGGAACAAGATGGAAAAATGGATAGCAAATGTTTTATAGGGACAGACCCTGCGGATGTGGACTCGAATGTCCAAACTTAAAAACTACATTTAAAGTCATGTGCTTGACTGACAGTCAGCTCCCACTAACTAAAGGCTTTTCGGTTTAATGAGAAGAATTACTTTCCGACAACTGCAATAAAGCTCTGCATTCCATACTTCCCACACTCCATTTTACCTGCTTATTAAATTTTTCCTTGGTCCAGGGGATTGGCAAAAGGCCTCTTACATCACTGTCTTCTTTCAGAAAGGGATTTGTGTGCCCTACAGAGCCTGAGCCTGTCCTTTCACATCAGCTCTCCGTGGGGCTGCGAGAACAACCACACGGGGCGGAGCAGCTTCATTTCACAAAACTGCTCTGTGGCCCCGCAGAGCTGTAAATAACTGACTAGCAGCTGCCATAACTAAATTTCATGTTCACTCTTCTGCTTTGCACCTAGAAGAATATTCTAGGCTTTGTACAAGCAGAGAGAATTTGATCCATATGCCTTAAGGTGAAACAATTCAGACAATGGAAACTGGCTATCCTTTGGTCTTTACGCCCAACATTTCTGCAAAAAAATTTCCTTTCAGGTGATCACAATAAAGTGACAGTCAGGGGACCATTTGCTGATTTGATATTGGAGAAAAGTACCTGGGATTTTCCCTTTTTCCCCTTCCCACCTCAGTGCATACATTTACAGTGCATGACACTTCACAAAATTAGATAATGAGTAACAAGCCAAAAATACAATAAAGCACATGCCTGAATTAAAAGAACTAATATTAAAGAAAAAAAAAACCCACCTTGCTGTATCTAAAATATACAGAGTATTTATTTATTAAATATAAACAACCAGTGATTCTATAAAACGTATTTTCTTATTTGTGCAATGGCGATTCAATTCTATTGCTTCTAATATTATGAATTATTGTTCTCTTGTGTGCAATTTTATGCAATTGTTTAAACAGGGCTATATTTACTACTCTTCCTTGCAAATACTTAAACTTACTAGGATTTTTATACTGCCTGGAAGATGTAACAACAGTGTCCTCCACACCATATTCATGACTGCCTCAATGAAAAGTAAAGTATGTAAATGGAGAAGGTTCACTGTGAGTCACGTAATGTATCTTAAGACAAACCCAAGACAGGCTATGGGTGGAAGGAACACCAGATGTAATCAGAACAAGAACTAGGAGTCTGATCCTGAAAAAAGCCTGAACAGAGAATTTTTCCCATTATCTACTGTCCATAAAGGCATGGAGTTATGAACAAAACCTTTCTCCTGTTACTTGGTTCATCCTGCATGTATTCTTTGGAAATGAATGGTATTGAATCAGTATGCAACTACATCATCAGTTCCTCCTTGCAGCAAAAATAATCTGCTGCCTCCCAGACTTTGGCAACTGGGACAGATTCTATACTCTTCATTTCCAAAACCTCATTTGCCAGACAGATGTGAGAAGTGCATCTAGCTGTGCTCTTTTAAGTCCAGCAAAGGATACCAAAAGGAAAGCTGGGAAGCTCCAGCAGATGGACACGCAGTCATGGATTAGATCACTGCAGTGAAACTCCAGTCATGCTCATGCAAACCTTGGGTGTTGGGACACTGCAGGCAGGTGTAGTAGAGCACAGGATAGAGTGGCTTAATACTCATCCACCACTCCCAGGGGAAATCACACAGATCTCATGAAGCTGACTTTACCTTCCCTTACTGAATTGCACCATAGCAGAGCTCAACATTAAATCTTAATTATTAGCTTTAAAAAGAATATATATTTCTATATTCAACAGGAGAGTCCCTTAAAAATTCATTTCAGTTGACTTCTGGCTGCCATGATGATATGCTCAGCAAGGCATGGGCATGCCCGTGCTCCAACTGCTGTGAGGGCAGAGGAAGTCCCCATGTTAAGTTTGGAGCAGCCTGGGGGAAAAAAAAAACCTGCAAGAAGATACAGCAACACAGGCTATACGCCTGCTGTGGACCTTGGGAGTGCTGGGCTGAACACCCTCTCTAGTCCTGTTTCACATCGGCCATCTTAAAGCTAGCCTTTTCTAACGCCTAACAGACATCTCCCAAAGAAAACCAAAACACCTCCTTCTTGATTGTGCAAACATAGCACACGAGAGCATCCTTCGGGTGAGATGAACTGGGGGAGTGGGAAATGGGGATGAAATTAGAACATTATTGGTTGGTGGGGATGAAATAGAAGACATATCTGCAGCTTGCTGAGGTGTCAAAGAACATTTGTGTACACATATAAATTTGAATTTGTCCTGGTCATTGGAACAAAAAACAATTATACAATATCAAAACATTGCGATTTTCTTTTCAGAATTCTCCTTCTATTTTTTTAAACACAGCTCATTTTCCTTTCTGTTTATACAGTGTCATAGCATTTTGATATTAAAAATCCTAAACCAGTTCTTTAACAGCATGCAGTCTTACAAACTACATACAGCTCTCCATGTCATTCCTGTACGTCTTTCCAGTTTTCTCTCCTACCTTGGAACCTGATGCTGTTGTTGATTATTTCCAGTGTGTCAGCCACAGCATTGTACTCTCCCACCTTCACTTCCTTTCTTTCTGCAGAGAAACAAACAAGAGTGATTGTTTATGGCAGTTCACATGTTCTCAATTATTTCACTGATTTTGCCTTCTTTTTTGACAGTACATCAAAAGGAAAAGAAATATGCCTGAAGTGTATGAATTATTAAAGCAGAATTCCAGACAGCTAACATCATTAAAAGAAATATTTCTGATTCTTTAAAGAAACACAAAGTATTTTTAAGAACTCATTTACATAATCAGGGAATTGTTATTACTGGGCACAGACATCTCCAGCTTAAAGATCACACACTTACTTACTGGCTCACACCGTGTAGGACATTTTGCTGGGAGAACAGACATGGCTAAATCACAAGTTCCGCTCTCATTTAAACAACTAGGACATCTTGCTTAGTGAAGTGTTTCCTAAGGGAGTTGTAGTGGCAGGCTCCAGCCAGTATGGAGTAGACTGGCTAGTTAGTAGATATGCTGGGAATCTAATCTCTTATTCTGACTGGGAGTTAGCAACTCATTAGTACCCTGACTGCAAAACATACTACGTTATATAATTAAAGCCAATGAGCACTTGAGCTAAAATTTTACCGTTACCCTCATCTGCTATTTTGGGACTACTGTCACATAGATGGCCTTCTTGTACCTAATGGAGTAGAGTACTGCAGATATAGGAACTTAATTTGCTTGGCTGCTGCCTTGGCCACAGTAGCTGGAACTCCGGCACACATTTGTCCCACCCTTCTGATGACATCTGGCATCAATTAATTTCTGCTATTTCTGTTGGGGTTTTGGTATGGCTTAGAAGTGCAGGAACTTACTAAATTATCACTTTTGCACTAAAATTTTTACATTTTGATCAGAGACTTATAATCCACAGGCACATTGGCTAAAGTTTTTTTTGACGAGCTGGCTCAGCAAAGCCAAAAATTTCCTTCCAGGCCCCTATGTCTGGGCATGCACAACCCAATTTACATTCAAATCCTGAGATCATGACCCCATTTGTGACACTGATTTTGGGAACTGATGATCTTGAACTAGATGGCAAATTTGAAAAGACTGTATTTCACCCAACAGCTTCACGTTAACCTTTTCTCCTTTCTCACTCAAAGTGATCATGCCTGTTTAGCTCCATTTCAGCAAAATCTACAGGCTGATTAATACTAATCTGAGAGCTCACAGGAGGCAAAAGTTTTCCTTACATAAACCACACTTCTTATTGTTAAAATTGTTTACACAGAATTATAGACTGGGCTGTGAAACTGGCAGAGATACCTAGGCATTTGCTATATCCCCATCAAAAGCTGGAGTTCGCAGTTCTGAAAACTGATTTGCCTTTCACATGAGCATGATCCACTTGTGGGGCCCTAAGACTAGTTTGGAATCAAAGCACAATTCCCTGGTCTACAGCAGCAGTTTCACAAAGTCCATCCACACAGCATTACATACTCTTAGGAGTAAATATAAGTTTATACTTTCGGTCACCGACTGAAAATTCCCTGTGAAATAGATATATGCATTAATCCTTGGCAGTCTTAAACAATAAAATCTTCCCAGTAGGCATCTAAAAGCTAATGTGGTTACTGCTAAAAACGGAACCAATTCACTTCCATCTGTATTTGTAGCATGCCAGCTATTACCTGTAGATCTAACGCATCAAAACACAACCTAGAGAGAAGAGAGACAAACAGCAGGATGCATACCGACATACAATTTGCACATTAGATGCCAGATAGCCCACAGCATCTACTTGTACCAAATGGGGAGGACACGCACCTTGGTGTTGGTCTAGCCACAACTTTACAGCAACAGGCTAAAACCTGACAGCTCTGATGAACAACGAAGAGAAAAGAACAATTGCTCCACAAACATTTCTGTATGGAGCGGTTACTGGGACTATATTAGATGTGAGAAGCACATAATAGGTGGGGAAGCATACACAAAAGAGGGAGTAAATCTGTGGTCTACTGATTAAGGTACTGCAATTGAGAAACTTTTTCTGTGATGGCTTCATGTGACATACGATGCCATTCCTTTTCAACATTCATAAATTCTTACACGGCTTCCTTTACAGATGAAGTAACATTGAGAATGTGCCTACGATGGTAACTGCAATGTAGTGCAATATAGATGAGGTAGCCTATAACTAGCTAGCTTGGGTACCAGGAGCTAGCCCTTGTAGGAATGGAGCTCAGTAGAGCTATTCGGAGAAACAAACTTCCATGGTGGACTGAGCTGAAGAGCGAGACTCTTTTGGACTTAGAAACCCAAGAGTGTGGGAAAAAAAAGTGTTTAGTGCCAGGTAACCACATTATCAGTGCCTTGTCCCTTACAAATGGAGACAGACAGTTCATAGAGCACATGTCGAGGTTTATTGAAGTCAAGAAAAGCCATAAAGATATTTGATATCTTAAAGTAGTTACAATTGTGGAAAGTAGTCTATGAGGGAAATAAACCGTATTTTTATTGAGAGGAAGGATATACTATCCATATCATAGTATGATTAGAGGGGTGCTGAGAGGGAGACACAAATTGTCTTTGGGCTCTTTTGTTCTCCCAACAAGGAGTACAACTGTTGGTTTTTCAGTTCCCCAAGCACAAGTGGTGATCAGCGACAAAGTCACCTCCAAATATTAATTAAAGGAAGCAAGGAGGCAGCAGTATGGCTCTCTGCTCTCTTGCACAGGCAGCGTAGCTAAGGATGGGACTGCAGGCTCTACTTTTCTATACGCTATTCCCTCAAATTCCCTTTGGAAATTCTGAATTATTCAAGTCAGTATAATATTTGTATCATGTAGCTCATATCTGTCAAAACCTCTGTATGTTCAAAACCAAAAAGACAGGAGGAAGCAAACTCCTTCAAATAAATATACCAACAAAGTGCTTTACGCAATATTCAGAATACAGTGTTGTCTTCTTTCTATAGTGCTTTCATTATTTTTAACTTGATCTTTCCATACTCACGATGGAGAGATTGTATTGAAACCCTCCTGCTCAGGTTAAAATGGGGAAGAAAAATATGAGGGAAAATACACTTATTTTGTGACATAATGTTTGTCCATACCATGACAGGAGCGGTGTGATTTTAGAACTTGAATATGCAGCTGTTCTTTCACACAGGAACAGAAAAGTATGAAAACTAACTAACCCAAAGAAAACTGGCACTGAAAATTATGCCTATCTAACAGAATTACAAACAACTAATCTTTCTCATTAATTAATTGTCACAGAATAAATTACTGATATGGCCAAGATGAAAGCCTTCTGCCAACAAATAACTGAATTACCCTTAAAGGTGAATTACATGTTTTATTACAGGATTTTATAGCCCACTTTAAGCAACTCCAGGCAAATTGACACTACAGTTTAATTATATGGGCCATATTTCACAAAGTTAATACAACAGATTTTTAATTGTATATCAGGTAGTTATAAGCTCTTGTTGAATAAAAGCAAAAATAATCCTGCAACTGAGTAAAACAAACTTACCAAAATGCACAACAGTGCTGTGGTTACCAGTATGACTGATAATCACTTACATAGAGAATTTTTGGATGAGACTATGCTTAGTTTCGGTTCCTTTCACTATATGTCATAATTTCCATTTCCACTACATTTTTATAAGTGTACTTATTCATGCCTCATGAAGATACTTTCTACTGAGAGATGTTTAAGGATGAGAAAAAGCACTTGCAATGCATGAGACGGGACAGATGGATTTCTTCGTTTTCCTCTACGTAGACAATGCTGGCTAGCTCCTAATGACACTAAGACTTTGTCTATATTGAAAGCTTATAGCACCTTCAATATGCAGTCTGACTGAAATGGTACAAACAACACTAGTGGTGGTGCAGTTAAGTCAATATAAACATGTTTACACCAGTACAATCACCAGTATAATTTATGCCTATAATAGTAAGGGCACTCTGAAATAATACAGTATTCTACGAAGTTACAAAAATGTGTATATTGATGTGTGAATGCATTCATGGACTCCTACAGGTCTAGTTGATTATACCAATGTAAAAAACTAGCCCACCAGAACAAAGGCAAATTAACAAGTCTGCCCTAACAGTACTGTGGTGCCCAAACTGCATGGCTGTAAATGAAAATTAAGGACCTCAAAGCTCTAAATAGCTTACTATAGCTTGACACTACTAATACTTTGTTATATTGCAGCTCTTTATAAAGTTAGAATTCCATGCAAACTACAAACATGTGCAAGTGATGAGTATTCACTTTCCAACAAATATAAAGTAAATTTTAAAGTAAATTTAATAAACTTACCGTGCACTATTCTCAAGATAAGCTAAGGGTCACTGAGGTTTCTCATCTAAGGGACACTTAGGCTATTCTCAACTTAGAGCAGCAGAAAAAAGACATAACCTATAGCTGAAAGCATACACAATATCTAGGTCTTAGTTTGTGCTGAAAAAACATCCCTGCATAAGGTGCCGCCTCCATGTCTCCTTCTCCTTGAAAAGTTTTTCAAAATTTTTTTATATAGCTCCTCCTGCTTCTCCACTCAGGAAATTATCACTGTACTCCCTGAAAACCTTCCTCTGACATCAGTTTAACAGTCCCTTCTCCCACTCTTTGTCAGCTGCCCCCCTTGCTTAACCATCATAATTCAGTGGGAGTGATTAGATGCTTAGCATATTCAGCACTTGGCAGCCTACCTCAGGATCCAGTATTGTTAAACCTTGTCCTACAGCAGAAACATTTAGCTCTTGCACATTGCTCCTCATCCATGCATCAGAGCCCAGCAGGACTGCTGACAGCTATGGGAAATATTTACTCATCTCAGAAGAATTTTGGAAAATACCCAAGTGGCAGCCGACAGGTGAAACTGAGCATGGACCATACACACCTGAAATGCTTGAAGATCCTTAGGAAGAGAACGACACTTAAATTTGGAAAGATTTTCATTTCAAATTTCAAATCAATCTCCCAGATATGAATCAAAAATCATGCCACTGCACAAGTACTCATTCAGTCCAAAGACAGGGCGAAGGGTGCACGGGCACATTACATTACGGTGTCCTGAGGCTTGCCTTTCTCGAATTTGGCTTCTGGTCACATTCCCTTTTAAAGACTGAATGCTTTTCATTAGCACTTTAAACTGCCAGTCACTTAGCAATCATTTGTCACAGACAGGTCTTAGCTCTTCTTTCCCATTCCCTCTGTTACCTACTGCGAAGGCTCCCGAAGAGCTGATGTGCCACACTGAGCGACAGCAATCCTGCAACCAAGGGTATTCAGAGAACAAGTCCCAGGAAAGAAGATGGGCCGAACACAAGCAGTGAAAAACCTAAGCTAGAGACTGCAAACTGATGGCAAGTCTGAGAACATTTCCCATATTTCAGTAAGTCCTGTGCAAATTGCCTGCAAAGTCTCTTCTAACCTGTCTTACCATTGTCGCACTCATTTTGAAAGCTGTTTTGCAAAGTAACGATCTACCACAAAAGCTGGAAATGCTGTTTTAAATGCCTTTGCATTACTGAATTAATCCAAGCATCATGAAAGCTAATTTCCTTCAGAATAAATACAGAAACATTTTGTGTTGTGGATCCTGCAGAAACTCTTAGCAAATTAATGTAATCTTAACTTTCATAATATATCCTTGTCAAACAGGACCAGGAAGCTTTTCGGTTATCCTTATCGCGTATCAGCAATAACCAATACACGTTGAAAGTTTCCAATTAAAAAAAAAATCGGAAGCTTATAAATAATGAATGAGCAAAGCCTTTTTCATGAATTTCCATCCACTTGTAGGCAACCATTTCTTTGTTTAAAGACAGAAATGCTGAGATGAAGAATGGCAGTTCAAATAAGGAAGAAAATGTCAGGTCAGATAGAAGATTATTCTTCGGTAGAAGCTGCCTGAAAAGAAAGAATCAAGGAAGAAAAATATGTTGCCTTTGCAAGGATTTGAATTATCACAGTTTTTACACTTGTAATTAGGAGTTAAAAATTGATTTTGCCCAAAGAAGTATTACCTTCATCTTTAACTCCTGCACAACTATTTCCTTCATTTGAAGTTCTTGCCTAGTCTTCTATTTCTGAAATCCTGTATCCCAGTACACACAACATACAGGGAAGCAGTATATATAGCAAGTGATAATTACTCTTCATAGCCACTTCTCAAGTCCTATCTTTCATTCATCCATAAAGCAAAACAGACAGAAAGATTAAACCAGCCAAAGGCCAAACACTGTATGTCAGCCTTAGAGTCAGGATAAAAGCTAAGTAGTCTTAACCCTGGGCTTATTTCACTACGTTGGTAATGGTATTTAGCCAACAGGAAATAGCAAGCAAGTAAGGAAGCAGCACATTAAGTGTCATTAAGTATCCTGAACTCATGAAAAATCTAGTTGTTTTATAGCCCAAGAAGATTTTTCCATAAAAAGTTCAAGCATCTGCATTTTTAAAAGCTTATCAAAATTAAATTTACTGATCCTCTTTAACCTTTGTTTTTATCTTCCTGATTTTACATCTGTCTCTTATTTTGCTTGTTAGACTGGGTTCTAGCTCTGCATAAAAATTTAGTAATATAGTTCATGTGGATTTTTTACCTTAGGTATTTATATATTATGTATCAAAGAGCTATACAATGAAAGAAAAAATAATGACTTCCAGTTTAAAACAATTATGTCTTAAAATCTGAATTGACACCATCATTATACCTTTCATTCAGGAAACTGAGAAAGTTATAAACAAGTATACAATAACAAAGGCAGATTATCCATGAAGTATAATGACTGGTGTGATGAAGCAAGTGTACAGAGCTTACATTAACTCTTCTAAAAAGAAGTTCCTGTTTCTTAGAACGTTTAATAAATTCCTTGATAGTTTGAAATGAGGTTGTATGCGAGATCACACTTTTTTTGGTTCAAATACTTCTAGGGCGAAATCTTAACTGAGAATCATAATCAAACTGTATAACCACTGAAACATATGTCAGTAATTTGAATTACCCTTAACTCCATTAAGGAAGTTAGCAGACACAAAAAATATTCAAAGAATAGGTTCTGTATGATTACATACACACTCGTGTAATAACTGCAACATCTTAATCCAGCTAAGGAACTTCCTATTCTGTTGTTCATCCTCTATATGAGTTGATTAACTTTTCAGAGAATGAAAATCCTTTGAAGTCATACAGTACTTCAGAGTGTAAACATACATGTGGTTTTTAATATTAATATTTATCTAAACGTAACATGGTCAAAAAAAAAAAAAGATTTTTATTTCACTTATCATTTGGAATCACCTCTTCCTAGCAGAGTCCAAAATCGGTGTGCTTTTCCTGACTCAGAAATAGCATTGCACGTGTAAAATGACAGGCAGCAACCATGAGAAGGAATTTTTCTCAATTACTAAATTGTAGCACAACTTTATTAATTGTTGTGTGCTTTTAAGTACCTTTACTCTCATACATTAGTCCATTTTCTACAGTGGGTGTGCTAGGAAATCAAACTGTGCAGACACACAGGCTTGGGCTGGCTTCCCGGGAGACCTCCCAGGAGCTTCCCGGGTTTGAAGGGCTGTCCAGGCAGTGACAGGTTTGGACGCGGATGCCACTGATCTGCAGTGAAGTCCCCCTGGCAGCAGCCCAGGGCCCAGCAGCAGTTCCATCTGTCAGAGTCTCTCCAGGAGAGGGACAACTGAAGCCAGGGCTGCGCAAGAGGTGGAGGTGCCAGTGAGAGAGGCTGTGGCCACGTTTTGTTGCCTTTTGAGCTTGATTTCAGAGCGCTGAAACATCAGAGACCTTGAGGCACAATTCAAGGTATACCGTGATACTGCACTAATTCAAAGATAACCATAGGACGGCAGCATATCCATTTTGACAACCTATGAGACTTCCAAAGAAACCCAAAATGTCAGAGCAGTAGCGTTTCCAGATCTCTTATCCAAGGAGAATAAATGCAATTATTATCTCTCTGGTGCCCTGGAAACTGAGTAGGCACAGTGTGCACTATCAGGAGAGTCTGGCAAAAGAAACATTTGAATCATTATCAAATTACCAGAGAATATTTTTTTAATTAACCCAAAAGTTACTTATGAATTTAAGTCAAATTTGCCCAGTGGTGTTATTTATCTAGGGAAGAAAAGTCTGGGAATAACGCTGCTGTCAGTCTCTTCTGACTCACCAGGTTAAAGTTCATCTGTAGCCCAAAAGTGCAAGACACCTAAGGCAGTAGCCTAATCTCGGCTTCCATCATTTGTATCTGCTGGCTCAGCATTTAAACTTTCCATACAAACCTGACAGAAGATGTGACTGGCCACCACCAGGGGATGTCCTGACAGGAGATACAGCCCTGGGGATGTGGGTGACCCTGACTCCGGCCCAGCTGCACACTCTGATTGAATCAGACAGAAGATTAGGGTGACCTTTTCCTCCTCCAGTATGTTTAATGTTCTAGCATTGAATTTGATTTTCTCATGGATGCCCAAAAGAAGCATACTACACTTACCTAAACACATTAGTTATCTAACTGAAATTTTAAATGCAATTCAATGTGGAGTATCGCTTATTTTTTGCAGTTGAGAAGACAAATGAAAAAACCCAACAAATCAGTTACTTAGAAAACCTTGGATGGTTCCCTCTTTCCCCAGAGAGGCTTTTCTTGTCAGTGCGGTGATGCACAGCACAACCATTGACAGTAGCCCCGGTCTGTGGACAGATGCAGCTGACCTGAACAGTGCCGCCAAGTCTCTGCCACTGTCTTTTCGGGGGCTGCTCAGACGTACAGAACAAGCTGCATGATGCAGTCCTCCTTTTGAGGGTTGGGTGGCCCTTCCTAATTTACCTCATAACCAAACTTAAATGCATAACATGATGGAAATAAAGATGTCCCCCACCACGGAAGGCCAGAGGACAGGAGCAGAGCAGCATGCCAGCTATTGCATAGACACGACGAAGTGACCGAGTCCCTCACAACAAGGTTGTTTTCCTTCCACTTAGCAAGGCATGCCTGCTTTCTGGTAAACTCACACAAAGCAGGGACAAACCAAAGGCTCCTTTATGACACATTTGGATGCATACCTATGATTATATGATTAGGGCCTTCCCTCACCATCTGTCAGGGTTGTGCTTCCCCTCCCCTGGGAGGGCTCAGCACCCACGACAGGCTGTGCCGGGTCTGCTCCAGCTGAGAGGTCAGAAAACGAGATGCTCAGGCTTCTTTCTTACGCGCTGCGTCCTTAAACTTTTTCAGAGTTAAGAGTGCATTATTTAGAGGTTGGCGTTTCACAATTACCATGCCTGAGATAGGAGGAGAGCAGCAGCTGTTGTGCGTATTATGAGTGTTGGATCTGAACTACTCACCATGTCCTTGAATATCCACTCTTGCCATTACACCAGGTGGCCTGTGAAAACACTGTAGCACATAAAGAGCTTTGAATATCTTGTTCATCATTCAGGGTCAAACCCAAAGGCAGGATTCCCACTGCCCTCGTCCTAAGATACAAAATAAGATAGCTGAGGCTGTGCTGAACACATTTATACAAAGCTGCAAACTCCATGCTCTTTTCTGCCTTGTAATTTGCACGGTAACTGCCAGGGTTTTTTTCCTGTACAAAAAAGACAGTTTTGACTCAGCCAAGCTGGCTTATTCCAGATACTTTATTCAGGAAGAGTAGGGGAAGCATTCCAGAAAAAAATTAGAGCAACAAAGAGCCCACTTGTGTAATAACCTGCATCTGCACGTGACCCCTCGCCGAGACATAGGGGAGATTATAAAGGCACCCAAGTAGTGATACTCCTCTAGATCACTCTTCCAGGTTCCAGTGCTGAGATGAACAAGAGAGCCGTCGCTCAGAGAGCCATCGAAAGCCGCAGACATTGAGCCTTTCAAGCTCTAGCCCTCCCCTGGCGATCAGCTCCCCATGCGGAAGCCTGGCTCAGAACTTGGAGCCACATGGGATCACAGATTGTATTTCCCTGTCCGCAGGGAGGTACGTTCCCCATCAGGGACGGCCTTGTCACTGCTACATTTAGGGACGGCACACCAGGGAGTTAGAAAACAAGAAACGTTACACAAGCCCAGAACGCCCATCAAACCCAAGAATCGCATGATTCATAGGGTGAGAAAAGTGTCTTCCAGAGTGCTACTTTCAATGTTTTTACAAGCAGAAGTGGCTGCTGCGAAATTCCTCTTCGAAACCTGTGTTTCTTGCCTGTCTTTTTGACCCCAAAGAGGCTACTTCAGAAGTTTGGAAAGTTTGGGGTACCTACCAGGAGGAGGGGTGCTATGAGACCATAAGCATACGTGTGAGGAACCTAAAGCCTGGGGCACCAGCCGAGGGGTGCAGGTGGTGAGGCCCTAGGGCACTGGAAGACATGAAATCTCTGTGAGAAATACTGGCAACTAGAAAAAATGGCCATGCCCTGCTCAGTTCTCACAGGCTTTCAGAGACAGATCTAAGAGATGGATCCACTCACGGGAGACTGGTGATCTACAAAAGAAGTGCTGGGTTTTCAAAAACCAGCATTTGAAATGTTCTGTGTACCAGCCCAGCCCAATAGGTCCCTACAATGATATTTCTCACTTTATGAATTTCCATTTGACACCCTTTTTTTTTTTTTTTTGGATATAAGTGTATGTGAATTGTATGTCAGGATGAGGCCAAAACAGTTTTGAAAAGTAAGATGATAGTAACAGTCAAATCAGAATTTAACCCACCCTGACACACATTTTTCATATTGGTAGAGCTGTTTGGCTTCCTCCAGTTACTACCAGTACATTTTAGTAAGATGCATTCTAGTCTCAAACTTCAAAATTTATCACCACTACTATTTCTTTATTTTTCCTTTAAATTCTAGTGGTGTTAAAACTTACAGGAAAAAGGCCAATAATATTTGCAAAAGAAAGCTCATTCAGGAAAATATTTTGGTTTGGTTAGATTTTTTTTTAACGTGTAAACTGATCTTGTATTCAAGAGGAACGAAACACACTCCAACTGGAACTTGTTAAATGTCAAAGTTCCAGAGAAGTAACTCCATTTTCCTGCTACTTCAGTGAACCTCCACTTGCTTTAACCTGTTTCTAGTAATCTCTTTGTATTACTAATCCCCTGGAAAAAAACAGAAAGGAAGAAAAAGAGCCAACAGTAATATCCTCTTAGTACTAATTAGGAACAACATGTATTTTACTAAGAGCAAAGAAAGTGTTTTAGAAGAATGATTAAGATACAAAGAAGAGTTTTGAAGGGGTAGTCCCTGATTTTAACTTTGATTGCTTCAAATTTTTTTCTAAAATATAGTATGCTTCATTGTTGTGCTATTTAATTTTAAATTCTGATTTATTTTTCCTTTTATTTCTTCATCTGGAGTTTGAATAGCTACAGAAAACAGGCCTGCATTAAGAGAAAAAAACCTCCCATGGAAAGCTACAGCCGTCGAATTATAATTGCTCTAAATAATAAAGGATTTAATAATTAATATAGACCAGTTATATAATACACCTGACAGACAGCTCTGGAATAAAGTTGCCTGGCAAAGCACAGCCAGATCACACAAGCATTTATGTATAAGCATAGCTTTGGTTTTGTGCATAAATTAAATACACTAAGATCTAAGAGTTTCCAGAATCAAAACTGATATTTTAGGTACTGAGGGAAAACAGTTTGACAAAACACTCATAGTGTGAAAGAATCTATTCTGCCCAGAAAATTGATAGCATATATCAATGATGTTTTTAGTTTGAACATTAACTTGTTACAAGAGGACAGGATTTATGCCTGTAGGAATGAAATATAATATAAGGCAAAAATCCTTGAAAAGCTGATTAAAACTAGAAAAGCAGAAGTATGCATTTTTTTCTCATGTGTCACTGTATTGCAGTATGACAGTGAAAAACGGTAGAGACTTTACAATTGGCTGGGCATAAAAGACTAGGTTAAATAACCTCTGTAGATGCACAAAACCCTGGAAAACCAGTGTACAAAAATAATGTCATCAGTTTTTCATTACAACTGGAATCAAAACTTGAAAATTTCTAGTGTTTCAAAAGTGAGGGATATTTGTCTCCCTGTTCTAGCATAATGTTTTGTCTTTTGCCTGAGATAATGTTAAAATTGTAGATGTATGATGAGTAAAAAAACCTGAGGTTTGCTTGGAGTATGACAGCAGGAGGAATTCTGGAAGCAGGAAATGCCAAAAACAGTTTCAAGAAAAAAATATTTCAAAAAGCTTTCCCTTGAAACCGTTAGCAAAGTATTACTATAAGCTATCTATAAAAATCAGTTGTGACACGAACATTAATTGTGACAAGTTTGAAACTCAAAGCCACAGTGATTAAACTGTGAGAAAGGGATTTAAATCTTACTTGAAGTAAATATGTATCTCAGTGCATATGTATCTAAGCAATTGCTACCAATCCCTCGCTAATTACAGCATTCAAGGGAAATTTAAATTATAGAATGTTTCAGAAAGAAAAAAAAAAAGATTGAATGGAGCAGAATCATAATGTATGTCACATGTTTTATACAGTTAGCAGAATTAAGAAAAGCAAGCACTTTACCTATTTGACCATAAATCTTTAATGCCCCAAATTTTAAGAACCTCAGTACAAAACTATATTAGAAAAAGACTACTTCAACTTAGGTACAGTTTTTGTCTCTTCACCTTCTTGTACAAAATTATTTCTTACGCAATAGCCTTTAGTGGGAGCTAGCAATGCAAGTCAAATGCTCTTACTAACTGCTTTTCAGTATAAGATGTAAAAATGTTGTCTTGCTTTCCTGTGTTTTGGGTAGGTACAGCAAAATCTAGCACAAATCACTTGTTTCTAGTCTTAAGTAACTTTGATGTAAGCAAGAACAATGGGATGTAAGACAGTAAAGGTCAAAACTCATGAGCACGCAGCAGCCAGAAACATGTGAAACATAACCTAGAGAAGCAGTCACACTTCTTGTGTGACACCAGTGCCTGGATCCTCTCTTGCATATTTGGAAACCTGGGGCCCCCAAATTTCTTTCCTTATTCCTTATTCCTGATGCCCTCCTCACCTCAACAGTGTTACCATCTCGGCACCTAGCACTTCCTGACTTTCTCGGAGGAATTGAGATGTCCTGGTCCTGGTCCTCGTAGGAACAGGACCAGGACCAGGAAAGAGAGGGGCAACAAAGGGGGCAGGATTTATGGCACGTATTGCATGCCACAACACAGGCTAAGACAGAGTTTCCTATGCCAAAAGCCCACCTTGCTTAAATCACTTTCTCACTCAACTACACCACTTTACTCCTCATTGCATCAGTAGCATGTGTAAACATGGGGGAAAACACAGCTGCTGAACAGAACAGTGCTCGTGTGGCATCCTCCTCTGCTCTAGCCTTGCTGCAGGAGGAGTTGCTGGCTCCTTTTCAATCACGCCATTCACGGGAGAGCACTGCTGTTTGGCAGAGCCCCTGTTTCCCATGTGCAGCAGCAACACCGTAGCTTGCTTTGCCTTGCTCTGCTGAATAATTTCTGGCATGCAGCAGCAGATGTGTTCCTAGAAATTGAAGTTTCTTACCTAAATGGAAAATATTCTATAACTTCCATAGCCTAATTCAGGAGGCAGAATGCTTCTGCAGGTTCTTTTTGTACCTGAGCTGTAGAGGATACACCAGTGTTGCAATTCATGCAACCACGGTGAAAGTGATTCTCACTGCTGCAACCGGTATTGAGATCACGTCAACCTGCTGCATCACTTAGGTTCTTTCTTTCCTGTGTAGCGTGCCCCCAGTTGTTCTGGCAGATTTTGAAGCTGTTTTATTCAAAGATAGCACACCGTACATTTTCTGGTGTTTCTTGTGCGTGTATGTGGGAGGAACAGTGGAGCTACCATGTAAATTTTATGTGCTCTTCCAGACTAGCCTTTAACAACACAGTCCTTTCCAGTTCATGCTCCTACCCTCAAAATACCGAATCCCTTCACTGCTTTGACACCCCCCTCAAATATACCAAAAATATTCTGTTTATATGACAATATACCTCAACTGTCCCTAATAAAGCCAACAAAAAACTTAACCTTTGCCAAAATTTCATCAT
>NW_009201010.1:0-13601 GCF_000690835.1 Fulmarus glacialis | reverse complement strand
AGCAGGATTATAGGTCTGAAAAACATTTTGTGAGACCAGAAGGACTGACAGGGAGACTGGAGACCAGAGAGCAGGCTAATACACATACAGCTGCAGGACACAGCTCAGCAGTCAGGTAGGGCAATTGCACTGAACCCAGTGACCAGAAGGCGCAGATGGTGGCAGGTGCAGAGAGATAGTGGGAGGAAAAGGACACCGCCTCGCCATGCTTCATCACCAAAAGTTGTAGCAGCTAACTCTGGAGAGACCAGAGCCCTGGGAAACAGCCATATAGATCCATAATCCTCGTATACCCCCAAAAGAAATATTATTTACATGCCTTTTTACTTATCATTAAGTCCTTAATCTTCTCATATTTGGAGAATTTATGTTCCTAAAAACTAATCAACTGTTTTGGGCATATCACTACCGTTTTGAAGTTTTCAAGAAAAGATCCAGCGTTACATGTGTCTTTCAACCAGATCCAGTTCAAAAGCAGCAATTCACCAACCAGAACAGTGTACCTACTCACTTTGTGATTTTTGTTACAAATCTGTGTTGTGGTTTAACCCCAGCCAGCAACTAAACCCCACGCAGCTGCTCGCTCACCTCCCTCCCCCTCCGGTAGGATGGGGGAGAGAATCAGGAGGGCATAAGCAGGAAAACTCGCAGGCTGAGGTAAAAACAGTTCAATAATTGAAATAAAACAAAGTAGAACAGTAATAATAACAATGGTAACAACAACAATAATAGAATATACAAAGCAGGCAATGCACAATGCAACTGCTCACCACCTGCCGACCGACCCCCAGCCCGTCCTGAGCCACGAGAGCCCCCCGCTTCCCGGACCACACCTCATGACCACGTCATGTACTGAGCATGACGTCACATGATATGGAATACCCCATTGGCCAGCTGGGTCAGCTGCCCCGGATATGCTACCCCCCTCCAGCTTCCCGTGCACGTGGCAGAGCATGGGAGGCTGAAAAGTCCCCGGTGCAAGCACCACTTGGCAACAACCAAAACATCAATGGGCCATCAACCTGCCCCTCACACCAAACCCAAAACACAGCACCCCCCCAGCTACTGGGAAGAAAGTTAACTCTGTCCCAGCCAGAACCAAGACAATCTGTCCTATTGAGTATCCTGATTTTGCCTATGAAAATGAAGTAATGAACAAACAGACAGAAAATATAAACTGATACTGTATTTTTGATAACGTATGAAATCATTATGTGTTTTTTTTAACTCAGGGCATGATGTTCTCAGATGCACTGTTTCTATTTCCTTCAGTGGGGCTTTCCAGACCTTAGAAGGTTTTTACAGAAAATGCTGTAAAGCCTATACTGCTGAAAGATAACTGCATTCAACTGAAAATAAAAACTAAAACCATCTTCTGATCTAGCTTGTACATTCTGTGTCACCTTCCATAGTTAATACTGGTTTTATGAAAACCTGCCCACTGATTTTAGTACGAGAAATTGAGTAAGTCTGTTCTGAAGTGGTCCAATTTCCCGCTCCTATTTTCTTAATAAAAGCCTCCTTCTTTACACCCCATCCAAACCTTTCATTGAGTTTAAACACAAAATTACCTGCTATCTGAAACCCAATAATATGCTTCTTATCTAATTATCTAATTCCTATTCACTTAAAACAAATGATAATCATTTATTCTATACCTTGACCTAGCACAGAGTGTAATTTAATAATCAACAGAGCACTATACACATAATTTGGTGAAAAATCCATTTGAAGAATCTTGTATTTCTCTGCTTCTTGCATGAGAAATCTTCTTAGAGGAATCTGTGTATGACTAATTTAGTTCTATATCAGAAAGAAAACATGCTTCTGGAAGATCAAGTTGCACTGAATTATCACAACTAATTTTTGCTAAGAGCATGTCAGCTCAGATGGTATTTTCTAAAATTTTATTACTATAGCTTTTATAGCAATCACAAATAAAAGAAAGAGTTTTAAAGTCAGTTTTAAAAGGACTATTTCCAAACCAAGTTACAATTTTTCTCAAAGTATTTGGTTTTGGGTGGAAATAAATTGTGAATTAATGACATTAACTTACAGTTCTTATTACTGTATAAATGATATTTTTTTTCTTTTCTTACTAAAAATAAATTAATCTTGCAACTTTATTTGATTGCCAAGCAAAAACAAAAAGTGCAAACCATAACTTTTTAAATATTTAGATGTCTTTCTCTGGTATTAAACAAGATTACCACATTTAGCAAAGTTTAGTAAATTATCACAAATACTAAAAAGAGAAAAATAATATTGCGGAAGAGAAAGGCTTAGAATTATGTATTTATAGTCAAACACAGCATAATATTTCTTGCTGCAGAGCTGTGATTGTCAAGACATTCTCTGCTGATAAAAAATTTGATAAGAGAGATACACAGGAGTTAGCTCTGTCGGTACTCAGGCCACTAGGCTGCAGATACCAAACTGTCTGGCTTACTGCACTGAACAGCAGGCACCACAAGGGACAACGTCAGCCACAGCTGTCCAGCAAGTCTAAGACAACGAGCAATCAGAGAGGTGCTTCAGGGAGCCCATAAAGTCTCCAAAACCCAGGTATGACACTAATGATTCCTGCCAGTTCATGCCAGCACTGAACTCATCAGCCTGAGATGATACATCCCACAAGACTGCTCAGACAAGACAGTCTTCAGCTGAAGACACATAAGCTACCACACGCAAAAAGTCTCACCGTTTCACAGGCTGTTGAGTCCCTAACCCAACTATACTGTTCAGGTACAACTGACCATTGGCATCATATATACACATTCAAAATAATTTCCCACACCATTATCCATTACAAAACTAGTATGCTCAGTTTTTCAAAATAAATTCTTGGTCCCAACCATCTGTAAAGTCAGTTGACAGGCTGAAGCCTGACCTCAGCAAAAGTTCTTTTCACCTGTGGACGGATCTTCCAATTCAGAGTTCAGCCATGGAGAGGGTGAGAAGTGCAACAGAGCCTGGCATTAGCAATCTCGCTGAAAGCTTCCTGGTTTACGGATGGTGTAACTGTTTGGAGTTTACCATGATCTGCATGTACAAGAAAACTTTATGCCCCCAGCAATGTAAATTAGGACGTTAAAGACTCCTTTTTTGCCTTGTTCTGCTAGAATAAGCCATTCAGGGTGATATCCCTACCAGTTCTGCTGCGAGGAACTAGTCTTTGGATTTGCTTCATTCTCCAAATTACTGTGCTGGGAGGTACTCTAAAATTAATTTTATCTTAATTTAATCTTAATTAGCATTACTAAAAAATATAGTTTGGGCTTTCTCGGCAAGGAAGCTGAGTTCTCAATTTTACGGGTTTAATTTTGTTTGATTTGTTCTTCAGCAGCAGCAAAGTATTTTTGTGAGATCTAAAGCCAGTAAATAATAAAAGTGTCTGAAGTTGGTTATTTAAACTTTATTATATGACGTGACTGTAGAGTTCAAATGTGCAGAACAGGCAACTGAACAGTGCTTGATTTAGCTCATTATTATTACTGTAGTTAATTCCTCCCTTTCATAGCTACTACACTGTTTATTAGTTAGAAGATTTGGTTGGATTCATCTGTCCAAACTTCAACGAGTATGGTGTAGACTTCTCTAACTCAGCTATCTTGTCTAAGCTCCCTGTCAAGACGTTGGGGAAAACAGGCACTTCTTTTAGAGCACGATTTTCTTGGTCTAATGAGGACACAAACTTAAGAATAAGATTGAGTTTCATTCTGGAATTGCCTGTATCTTTCTTTAAGGTGGGCCAACACAACTTGCCCAGATGTAAATATCTGGGTAAGATATTTGTCTTTTCATGGATATCAGAGATGAGACAGATTTCATCTTCCGAGGTGACCATCGTATGAAAGAAAGATGAATGAAGACAAACATAGATCTAATAAATTACTCCCTTCTTTCACACGGATTTATTGTGTGTAGTAGCATAGCTTTGAAAAGAGTTAAGGAATAAATGTTTGGAAGAGATGTTTGTAAAGAGGCCACTGAGGAAAACAATACCTGCACACATTAAAAAAATTCTGCTGTCGGTTAAACCTGTACAAATAGAGCTGAGCACACAAACAACACAAACTGAGTTCAGCCAGAGATGACAGCTCTTGCACTGATGTGTTTGGGCTTAGGCTATTTCTTGAAATTTCCCACTGAAATACAAGTTAAGGAATTTCCACTTCTCTTTCCAGTTGTGTCGGCAGGGAGATTCAATGATGAGGCTTATCAAAAACCTAGGCACTGAGGTCAAACACAAATATGGGTGTAATTAACTGTGCAAATATATCCTAGAACTGACCCAATACTTTTTTTTACAGGAAAGAGGAATTCCTGTTAACTTCACTTGCCCCCTAGCTCAGTCACAGGAGCACTCCTCTGAGAAACAGTAAATAAGAGTTTAAGTTCCTTCTCTGAGCAATCTGGATGAGGGATCTAAACTCAGGTCTCCCCGACTCTAGATGAATGCCCCAGCTCCTGGACTGTCATTTTACGCTTCCTTTGTGGTAAATGAATATTTAGTTATTTATACATAGCAAAAAAGATCCAGCATGAAAGATTTAGAGATTCACCCCAAATATATCTCAGGAGCAGTTCAGTAACTCCAGAATAAAGACAGTTTTTGGTGCAAATCCCGGTTCCACATCAAGCAGAGGATGGAACCAAATCTGTATTATGCACCTTTCCTGTGGGTGCTCTGCCTGCTAGGCAGGGGAAGTCTTGAGCAAAGCCTCACCTGACAGGGTGCTTTCTTGGAACTGCAGACCACCCAGAAATGTAAGAAAACACCAAGTTTGTCCTGAGGTACTAGCGCTTAGATGCGCCGTATTTTAGTGTGAGTCTGGAGCAGACAAATGCTGGTGTAAGTATGGGCATGCAGGGAGTTTAAGATCAGGAAAATGTTTGAGGAACAACTCAGGATCTACATTCTTAAGCCTATATAGCAGGGTAAAACAATTAAAATCTCTTTCAATGAACTCCATAACATACAGTTACTGAATAAAACAAATTTATCATCCAAACTTAGATCATTTTCACCTGGCAAGCACAGTCAGTTTGTGCATATGTCAAAAAAACCAAACAAAAATATTCCAAATGACATGTGATTAACTGTACAGGCACTTTTGCAAACACTAAATTCTATGCACACCTTTTGCATTTGTACTCCTGTGAGAAGGCATTGCAGCAGACTTTCACATGCCTGGTATACCTCTGTATTTCTTCAAGGAAATAAGGATTTGTATTTCATATGCCTCAAGAATGTATTTTCTATAACTGGGTACTTATTATTAATATTGGTTCAGGTTTTTGATTACATGCAATGAGATCAAAGTAGGCTGTGGAACAATACCTTAAAAATTAAAAACAGTTATAGCCTCAGATGAATATTTAAGCCATGTGCAAAACGAGGTCTCTCGCATTGTCTGTCAGATTATAGGTTTGATTATGCGAGATGCTGGAAGTCCTGAATGGCTAATCAATTTAACATTTCAAGATCTACTCAGAACTTTGCTGGCTCAGGCTCAGAGTTTACAATGGTACAACTACACCATCTTCATAAAACACTGCTTAATTAAAGTATTTATATACACAGCAGTAATTCATCACACCATAAGCTATTGCTGATTAAAACCAGTAAGCTGGTTTTAAAACCTTGTGCACTCATTATAATCAACAGTAGGCAAGGGTTCCTAAAGGCTTGACCCACTTCCAATACAATTTGACCCAATTCAGTGTGATGCAGCTCCATTTATATTTATCTGTTGATTGGGTTTTATCCATCTGACAGATCAGCTATTGATTTCTACAGAACAGCACAATTCATAGAATCATTCCAGATGAAAAGGAGCAACATCTATTGTTAGTTTTCTTTGTCCTTGGCCACCCCAACAGGATTAATTATCTAACATCATTTTTAGTAGAAAAAAAGGCTAGCCTGTTCTGAAAAATGAAACGTGGATGGCAAAACCTTCCTGGCAGCTTGTTCTACTGCCTGACTTACGTAGAGTTACTCAATGATTTTGCTGACATTTAATCTAAATATTCCCTTACATCTTTATCTAGCCTCATAATTATGGACTAGAGGCAAAAATCCTATCCTGGAGAATGGCAGCAAAATTGTAGTATAGGAAGGGAAACCTACGACGTGTACAAGCCAGGAAGCTTTCCTCCTGTTTTAGACCTTTACAACACACCCACATCTTTCTGTTTAGGTAATCAGTGGCAATTTCTTGAACAGCAGTTCACAAATCTCAGATGAGGACAATTCCCAGCAAATTCATATCATCTGAGAAAAGGGAATACACAGGAGAATATTCTAGTCAAAGCACAAAGGAGTTTACCAATATTTTAGGGGCTGATTGCTACTGGCCCTCTACAAAAACTGGAAAATACATACATGATGGTGACAGAGAGGGCATACTGTATGTTTTTTATGCTGGGTCTGAGACAACAGTATATGTGCAATGCCATTTTTTATACAAAATTTAACCAATTGTAAAGTGCCTAGCATTTTTACCAAAGGAAGAACTGAACCTAGTTTTCAAGGTCTAGTTTTCTAGCAGTCCTCTGCTCTGGGAGGTTACCAACAAAGATGAATACAAAAGGATTGACAGAGGGGAAATTCAGAGAACCGTGTAGTTTGTATTTCCTTTCTGCCCATCTTCTGCAGCCTTCCTGTTTCTATATTAGTCAAGAAGCTATTTGTGAATGCTAAATGGCAAATCATTTGACTGAATTAGAGTAACATTATGAAACTTATTTCAACTTATTATTTCAATTCTGTGTTTCCATCTCTATCCTGAGCAACGTAAAACAGGGACAGAATTTCACTTTCTTAATGCAAAGTGACTAAAAGCCACTCTATGACCTAATCTTTCACCTAGTTAAAATTGGGTCTGTCAGCATAGAGTATTCCAGTTTCTTTATCTGGACCTTGAATGAGCTTACCTCAGCTGCTTGTAACTTTTAAATTACTAGAGATTTTCAGCACTAGTCATTTTATACTTAAGAATAGAAGGAAAAAAAATATTTGTGAGCTTTTACCTTTGATCCTGTAATTGCTGACTTACGAGTGCTTGATTTATGGCATGGAAATGTCACATTTCACTCCCTTACGCCCAGCTCCCTCTTTTTTGCTTGTTTTTAATAACAGTTGCAAAGCCAAGAAGATGAAAGGAAAGCAAGCAAATGGAATATACCTAGTCTTAAATAACGCATTTCATAATATTTCACCCTAAATTTATCCAAAATGATGAAAATATAAACGCCACCTGGAATGAAAACTGAATTACATTGAATGAGTGTAAATTACAGACAGTCATGAAATCAATTATATTGCAATGAAGGATACTGCCGAGCCAGTTTTACACCTGTTCTTTTAGTCTATATACTGGTGAGCTGGTGAAAGCACAAAGCAACAGGTACTGCCAGGTCCGAGAAATCATCTCTTCTCTCACCATCCTTTGCATCTGCAGCTTGTAGTTACCTGGAGTTCAGGAAAAGCATTGCAAATTCTGCGGTTCAAACAAACATAATTTTAATGCATGCCAAGAGTCCATAGTTGGCAGCGGCCCCTAGGATGAGTGCACCCTCCCCCCGGCGCCCGTGCCCGGCTAGGGCAGCGCTGTTTGAGGGAAGGAGGCTGCACGTCATGCCTCAAATCTGTCATGAAAGGGGCAGTGCGCATTTCTGCCAGTATCTGCTGCCCAGCACAAGGAGGCACATATGCAGATTGCGGAGGCTCAGGTTATTCTTCCAGTACATCTGTCCATGGCCCTATGGGATATGAAGTCCTGCCAGGGATGCTAGCTGAATTGCTTTGTATGGGTGCATCTGTAGGCAGTAAAAAGAGCTTTTTCTTCCAACTTCTCTGCCTATGCAAAAGCAGCCAAGGTTTTGCTAAATGGGAGAGCCCCAGGCCAACTACCACAAATAAATTGAACCTGACAGATCATTTAAGATAAACTTTTATTCCTTTTAGGATCTCATGCTAAGAAAGTCTCAACACAAAATTCCACAAGGCAGAGCGGAGGAACTTTGCAATGCTTCTACCTAGGCCATTTTTCTTTTTTAATGCAGTAAAAGAGCAAGAAAACATTACCATTATTCTGGCAAGATCTCCTTTGTCAATCATGACAAATGTCTAAGGGGAGAAAGACTTGGAAAACTGCTTAGATGCTCAAGTCTTCAGTTACAAAGCCGAGGGAGATGCATTTCTCTGACTAGTTCATCTTACAAAACAGTTAGATTTGCTCCATTTGGGGAGAATCCCTTTGGGTAGCATTTTCAAAATGCCTAAGTGATTTAGAAATATAAGTCTTATGACTCAGTTCTCTTTCCCCCTAACATTTTATCTTTTACATTTCTTACATTTAGTCAGCCTCTTCCATACATGTAGATAGATCATAGAGGGTTAAAAAAAAAAAAAAATTGAACTTTGGTTAAAAAAAATTATTGAAATATGGATCAATAAGGGAAATAGAAGAATAAGTCCAAGTCCAAGAGGAGGGATGGAATATTCTCCTTACCTGCTAGTCCATGGCATCAGTAGGGCATTCTATATCCATAGGGCAGATGTATATGTATTTATGACTTGGGAGCCCCGAGTCCTTCCCAGAACTCATGCTTCCGTAAACCCCACCGATTCCAGAGCCAGCCCACAGTATGAGTTATGTGCACCAGTAATTTTAGCCATCACAGTACATCATCAGCTGGCCTAAAGCTGCCTGAGTCTTGGAAGGCTTTCAGTGATTAAAATAGGCCAACAGTGCTGAAAAATGAACCTGTAACACACAGGCAATAATCTAGCATTTGGCTGCAGGTTATCACTTAGATTGTCAGCTGAATTCATTAAAGCTGGATATGAGCAGTTAAAAAGCTTTTGATGATCTATAGCTTCCATATACAATTGCAAACTTAAATCCAACTTAACATTTTCCGGGTGTGAAAATTCATGAATGACTTTTTCAAAAATTTTGCTCCCTTCTTTGAATTCAACAAGCCCTTCATGTATTTACTGACCTTTGTGATTCACACTTCGGGGGCTTTTCATAGTCTTTCCCTTTCGAGGGGGGAAACACAGACTAAATATGTGAACAACTTCCTCCTTTTCATCAGGCCCTCTGCCATTTACTAACACAACGTTCGCCTGCTGTCACATCAGACTGCCACAACCATGCTCCAAATGTCACATTAGCAAAGTCAGGTTAAAATCACTTTGTGTTATAACACTTTCTGCACTGACCTTTTGAAGGCCAGAATGAAAGGAAGGCTTAGTTCCCCTTGTTCTGCACAGGGAGCCTCTCTGTATTTTCTCTTCTAAATGCAAGAAGCACACGCTTCGTATTCAAGAGCCTGTTGGAGCTGCTAGCTTTTATGAACGTGCAACATCCCTGCAATCCACCGAACTCTCTGTGGCTTCATCCTATAACCTATGTGGCACAAGCAGTCTTGTAAAAGAGTAAAATTGATTGCTCAAGGATTTGGGTCTCTATATGAAAGGTACCTTTTTCTTTCCAATCTGCAGGTTGAGGAGCACGGGAATCTGCTTCCCCTGGCACACTCAGCTTCCCATTTTAACGCTGTTCAGAGCAGAACGTGGAGCTATTTGCCTCACCAGGCTTATAAATAACCTGTCCTTTTAAAATGGCCAGAACAGGGAATCTGTATTACTAATTTGGGACCTATAGCATACTTTTAATTGACACAAGGATCCACCATGGCTTTATCATAGATGGGAATACATGTTTCCCAGGGACAAGCTATCCAGCCTGCTCAATGCAAAAGCCGGTGTGCAGCTATGCAGGAGCACTTGAGGGGATGCCCTTTCAGTGAGGTATTGCTCTTTTCCTCCTCCTTCAAACTAGCCCTTACGGGTAGCCCCAAGATGATTTGCGGTGGTCCAGCCACTGACAGGGAGGCTGTGCCAGTGCTTCCCATGTCAAGTGGGGCTTCTGAGCCCACCTAGTGAGACCAGGAAAGTCCCAAATCTAGTAAAATAAAAGGAAATTGATTATTATACATATATGCTCCTACACAAGGGATTAACCAGGACAGACTGTACACATTCTGTCAAAGTCAAGCATGGCCTAGATAGCTCTGAATTGGATATGCAGAAAGCAGCTCAAGAAGGAAAAGCGTGTCCATGGCATAGAGGTTAAAAAAAGGGGGGAGGAATATAGTGAGGACACAGCGAGGTATCAAACAGCTTTGTGTCAGTAGTTAGGGATCATATAAAACAGCACTTAGTTTTATGTACAAATGACAGCTCCCTATTCCTCTGCCTGACCCTGTTTCTTGCATGTACAGTATTATTTCAATGCATTTTTCATTCTGGCAGTAATTTGAACTAAAACGCTGCTAAATCATCTGTGGTGAAATCACTTCTTTACAGGTAGATGTACTAGATCTATCTAATGAAATAATTTACTTATGAAGAATTAATCTCTTGTCCTCCATAATCATTTAAGGAAAAAATTACACATGCACTCCAGTTGAAGGTAACAAATACCAAGCAGACATTTTTCTCAACAGTCCACACTCATGTTCTTCCTTTGGTTTCAATTTTTGAACCAGTAACTCAAGAGTAAGAAAAGTATGACTCAGTCCTTTTGTTCCAGGGGCAAGGGGACATTAGAGTCCATAGTAAGCTTTTTAAAGATGTTTTGCCTAAGTCCTAAATATCTGGGGGTTTTTTGACTCCCACAGTCCGCAAGAGGGAACGCTGGAAAATGAGCTTGCTCTCAGTCAGCTTATGTGACTACAAAGGGTCTGTACTGCCACTGGAAATAAAGAAATGGAAAGCTACTATTTCCTGAACTGGCATCCCCACTTTGTTTCTTTTGAAAGGGGGGGTGATAAATTCCTGTTGAAGCAAGTCAGCAAGATTCACTGACAATAAACAGAGAGATGCTTATCACAGAAGTATAACAAATTTAATACAGTTATTTTAACGTGATTCAAGCCAGAAAATGACACCTGTGCTGTTGTAGAGTGTTACTTAAGGTCAGACACTTAGAAACAAAATTCAAAAGAAGGTTTTCTCCTCCTGAATCTATTAATTACATACACTCATTTTCTATTACCATGTTTACAGCATCAGAATTCTTAAATTTCTGAACTGGATTCCAGTGATGATGTATTGAAACAGATTGTTTTTACAGAAACTAAAATGTCAGCTTAGAGAACAAGGTGCCAATACAATGACTGTATGATCAGCTATGAATTGAAATTAAATTAGCACTTGTAATGACAGAACAAAACTGAACTATGATTAGGATGCAAAAGGAGGGACGAGTAAATTTGAAAATCAATTTAGTCTTTTTGTGCCCTTAATAAGGAGCTAATATTTGGATCAATACTGTTCCTGTGGTCTCAAAGATTTAATAACAAGGCCTGTATGAATTCTGCAGTACGGGATTGACAACTGCCTTGGATCACCTACAGATCTTCACTGGTTTTTAAAAAGCGTTCCTGTTCATCTCCTGTATCTATGATAGGTCTGCCTGTCCTCTTTGTTTCCTCACAACACTGTGATAATATTGCCTACCATCCCAGAAGTAGTTGTCCAAAGGAAATTTTTGTCAAGTATTCTTTGTTATAAAATTCCATTGACTTAGAGATCCGTCAGGTGTTATAACCTTATCTCAGTATCTCTAGCCTACAACTGCAGAAACCTTTACATGCTGGCATGGTGTACTACTAAACAATATTCCATTTTTGTCTGTTCAAGTACTCTAATGTCAAGTAAGAAATCTATGTCCTTTTAGTGACCTAGATAAACTTAATTTTCTTCTCTTCCATTCATTAAGTATTAAAGTTGTCCTATTTCATGGGTTTGTATCTCTTGGGGAAATATTTGAACTACAGGTTAGGGAAGATGTCATTGCAATAGACCACGTTCTCTATTAATTATGTCAAATGAAATATTTTCCCATAATGTATACCAGAATCTGATGGATTTCTCATAAGCCTTCTGGCTCTTTATCCCCCTGTAGAAACTGTATTACAACTCCTTCAAGGAAAAAAGCGCCTCTCCGAGATGCCAAGGGGAGAGACTTGCCAGCACCAGCTCTGCAGGTGGGGGCAGCTCCACAGCCCTCGAGAGAAACACTGCCTCTCTTCAAAAGGTGAGGAGGACTGGGTGGTGAAAAGGTGGGACAGCATTGAACATCACCTGAAATTAAACATCTGAACGAGTTAACACTAGTAGAGGTCAGATTCTGAATACCGATTGCAAAAAAATATGTATTTTTAAGTTTAAGTTGCAGTAAAAGTAGGAGAGCTCTGAAGGAGAGAGCTGACAATTCCCACACGCCATTTCTTTAGCACGGTACTAATTTCTGTTAACTTTCTGGAGCTGGGCACTTCAAACTTTTGTACGGATTAATTACTGTAAAATTATTTTACGTTGCTTTCCAACTTGTTTTCTTTGCTTTACTTTGGAAACTTAGTCCTTTTCCTTGGTATTTAAGATAGCCCCTGAAACATTTTTGCACAAAATAGTGACAGAGACTTATCAGTTCCTATGAAACAGTTTGTGCCTCAGAGTGCGCCAGATGAACTGAAGTGGAATCCTATAAGAAATACAGCTATATCTGTAATGTGTGTGCTTGTCCCAGTAATAATTATTTGCACAGTCCGAACCACCTCTCAAGGGATGAACTGCTCTATGAAACAGGCCTGCCTCACACAGGCCTCCCTCTCATGCCTGGGGGAAAATACCGAGTCCAATTCTTCCCAACGACTCTCTCTTGCTTACTGCCACTTTGGGTGGCACAGAAGTACCCAGCTAGTCTTCAGCAAGGTGGCTTGAGTGCTGATAGCTGCAAAGCTGTGGTCTCCCGTAGCTGTGCTCCCAAAGGAAAGGTTACCGACCAAGACAGGTGTTTGTTTTGTTCCTTGGCAGACTTCCAGCTTAGGGTCTGTTCCATGTTATTGTTGCTACACTGCTAGGAGCACCCCAGTTGGCCAGTTTAAAGCCAGCTCAGGTAAAACAAAATAAGCTGCTGGGACAAGCAGCAGCTGCAGAATCAGCGCACCCTTTCAGTGCGTCGTCCCTGGCCTTGCAATTTATATCCACACGATATGGCTTGTTCCAAATGAGGCGACTCTAGCAACTCCACACACTTAATCCTGTTAATCTTTCTTTATAAGTAACGCCCTAAGAGCCCAAACAATTTCTGCACTCTTATCTGTCCTTTCTCTAGTCTGACAGTACACATGCACAAGCTAGGTACCTGAATCGCAATACAATATTGCATGTTTATTCAGAAAAACTAAACAAACAAACACACACAAACCCCAACTACTAGTAAATAATACCAATAGAATAGATTACAAGAGGAATAACTGGCTCAGGGTAAAACACTGCTGCTAGTAGGTAGAGAAAAAAAAGAAACTGAATAGGAAATGTGTCCAAAATAATCTGACCAAAATAATCCCAAAATAAAGGGCAAAACCAGCTATAAACATATATAAAAATATAATCTCCTTAATGTTTTCATCTGACAGAAGATTGGTATAAAGGTGCCTGAGATACTGACAATAAAATGCCAGGTGATGTTCAGTGCTAGCAAGACAGAATCATAGAATCACTAAGGTTGGAA
>NW_009201009.1:7597-14417 GCF_000690835.1 Fulmarus glacialis | reverse complement strand
TCTGTCCCAGCCAAAACCAGCACACAGGTTCAAACGGGGCTGACACCACTGATGGACAGCAGCTCCGTAAATAGATCCAAAAGGCATGGGCAGAGGTGCAGCCTTTAATGCAAAAGCCGTGGACACCTGGAGAAATGAGGGGATTGGAAGTAGCCCGGTTCAAGTGCCCTCCTGGACCAGCATCTCCTGCTGCCGTTGCTGGAGGCAAAAGGCTTGGCTAGAGGCACTGTTGGCCTGATCCAGCAAGGCTGTTCTCACGTTTCTTGTACTAATTTGTATAAACCTTTAGGTTTAGGAGCTTGCACTCACTGGCCTGTGAGGGTGGCTGGGTTTTGTGTTTTTTTTCTTTCACACAGAAAGATCTTTAGGGACCGTGCATCGCACTGGGGTCTTCATACTAGTCTGTTCTTGCATACACAGCTCAGAGCTGTTTGTCCAACAGAGAGTTTGATTCGAAGCATTTTGTGTTTCAGCAAACCAGGGAATTTCCTATATCTCCGTGGATGTGAACTAAAGGCCCATATACTTAATTTGATAGCAGTGAGCCATAGTATAACCAATATTCATGGAGAAATCTATGGTGAGAAGCATGATAAACACAGAGGAAGGAGAGCTGTAGATCTTGCTCTCCATTTTAGACTGGAGGATGACACCCTCCTGGTACCTGCTGAGGGGTGGGAACACAGCAGGTACCTTTCAACGCACACATCCCCTCCAACTTTTGAGATGGAGCATCATCAGGTGATAAAGGACATAAAGTGATTTGTTTGGTGGATTTAGCCCAACACTGAATACTGGACCCTCGAGGTCCCTTTCAGTTTTATGGTCCTCACGTATTTATCACAGAACTCGTCATCAGTGAAAGGAATAGTTAATAAGAGTGTAATGAACCCCATCCAGGATGTTTGACAGGGAAAGCTGTTCTCAGTCACTAAATAAGCAATTCGAATTCTCTTTTCAAATTCAGTATGGATTTTCAGGGTGGATTTGTCTCATCCAGCTGTAGCTGCCTGAAAGACCTGTGTTTGGTTTAAACTAGTTATGCTGGTTTAACGGTTGTCTGCAGATGGGAGGGAGGGAGAGAAGTTCGGATGGGTGATTCATCTGGTAGATGTAGATGTCCAGAAGAGGAGGTGAATCACTCTCTAGATGCACTTGTTGACTCTCTCCATTGACTCAAGGGGGAACTTTGAAAACTATGGTGACCATACAACTCTCTCTTGACTTGAATCTAAATCCTTGTTGACCTTGCAAATATGCTCCATTTAAGATGCAAAATTTGTGTGCCTCATGTCAACTCTGTCTCACTTTTAGGGGAAATAAAAAGCAGTTAAAAACGCTTTGGCCATTATAAATAATTAGGTTGGGTGAAAAATTTCTGATGATCATTTCTAGCACGTGGTATAACCAGGGCTTCCTCATACCTCTGCTTTGCAGCAGAGCTGGATGCTGCAGTGGAGGACGGGAAGGGCCCTTGTGCATGGCACCTTTAATGATTTTTCTTTAAAATACTAAGCATAGTCCTCTAAGCAATCTGTAAAGAAAGCCAAGAGCGGCCTATTTAAGTGCAAAACCTGGCTATTTGATCTTCAGCTGTTCAGTACAGAGTAGCACTGTATCCCATGCTTAAGGTAAAATTCCCAATACGTTTCCTCCCAAGTAAAAAATAAATAATGTGAATTTACAACCACCATTACCATAATTTCAAGGACGTATAAGCAATATACTGATTAACAGGGTTTAGTTAGCTATTAGAGCCACCCCCTACTCCTCCAGGCAAGGTCCATATGAGGTGTTATTCCCTTGAATAGAGGGCTCATGTAAGAGTGATTCACAGCAGAAAAGTTGAATTAAAGAAAGAAAACACAAAGCTTGCTTATTTTAGTGAGTTATGTGGATATTTACCACTGCTTTGAACTGGGCAGGGTTGCAATAAGTTCATAGTGTTGTCCTTCCTTTAAGCTGGTTTGGTTTTGCTTGCAATATCATTGGGTTTATAAAGTAAGCAATGCCCAACGGAAAACTTAATACCGCTTTGCTTTATTTGAGACGGTAACATAAAGAGACGAAGTCTCTTGGGAGATCTTGATAGAGACCTCTATGAATTTCTGTTTTCTCCCCAGCTTCTGAATGATGCTGCTTTTTTCCATCAGATAAAACTGCACCAGTTACACTGTAAAGTCTGCTTACAGCCTCCGCTACTCAGACCTCCAGACTAAAGGAGTTCGTGCCGTAAGAGTTTTAAAAAGCACTTGCAGGATTTTGAAAGGCCATTGTTAAACCCAGACCCAAGGAAGGCTGGAGCTGTGTCTGTGTTTCACTCTCTGGCGATTCCATTTCTGCATCTTCCTTGGTCTTGTGGCATTGTATAAAAATAATCTTCATAACCTTGTCTGTGGTGGCGTGGGCCAAGTGATGGTCTCTTTCACTCCCGGCTCTCTGCTGAAAGAGAGGACTTCTCTGAGCAGCAAAACTCTGGTGATCGCTGGGAGAAAGTTCAGCCACCAACAGAGACACCAGCACCTTCTTTTCCCCCCTATACCTTCCTAGATGCTCAAGATGCTCCTATTTCCCTCCATCACTTTCCAGGTTTCCTCTGAGTTCTCACCGCACCTCTCTTCCTTTATTGCCACACACCTCTGTTGCTAACATCTAATGTTAATCATCTAAATTATAATGCTAATTACGGGGGATTTTTTTTCTCATAAACCCCTGTTTTTTCTGTGCCTAGATAACTTTCCCCCTTGCTGGGTCTCTCTGTTCTCACACTCCCCTTCTCTGCCTTGCCCTGCTTTGGGTCAGTTGCTTGCAGAAGCAGCACTGTTTTTTCCTGGAATCGTGTAGCAAGCTGACCTATTTCACAAAGGTGACCTAACTAATTGCTCTCACAAGCGGTAACCGGTTTTTTTCTGACCTTTAAAAGGTCTAAATGCCGAGTTACGGGTCTTTCTCATGCAAACTGTGCTTGTAGCAATTAGCCACCTGGGGTCACCGTTCCTTCCAGTACAACAACTGACTGTTCATTGCATGTTCTTGCTAGGATAAAAACTCACCATTTCTAATAAAATCTTAGTGGCTATTATCCACCTACACTGAGATTTGCTGCTTGATTTTTAAGAGGGAGCGTGTCTCAGCTCACCTGCCGGAAAAAGAACTTTTTTCAGCAAAAGGAAAAATTCAGCTTGTTGAGAATCTGCATCTGCAGTCCAAACTGCTGCCCTCTGCTCAGAGGTTGCAATCATTAATTGACCGGCAGGATTCTGAATAGCTGAGAGAGGCAGTTTGAGATGAAAGACTGCAGAAAAGGTCTCCCATCTCTGTTTCCATCATGCAAATAGCTATGAAATTAAATAGTTTGACCGGGCAAGAAATAGAAGGAGATGTTGGGGAGTAAATCCCTGCGTCTCCAAAGAACAGATCACATGTTTAGTAGGGGAAGGACAAATTGTGATAAACAGCCTGGGATTTCTTGCTGTGCAATATAACAAATACGTCTTATCGACCCAGATGGTTGCGGTTCTGCATATGCGGTTGCATATCTCCAGGTATCTTGGAAAAAGATGAAGAATTGGGGTCTATGACTTTCAGACAGATGTTTTAAGAGCAAATTTCTCCAAGTCCCTCAGTGGGCTTTGCCATGAGTATTTCCTGTTATGCTATTAAATATGGAAGATGATTTGGTACTAAAGCAAAAGCAGTAAATATCTGTGGAGCATGGAGCAGCCCCAGGCTGAGCAAAGCATTTTACCCACAGCAGTTGCTCCAGAAGCCTTACTTCTTCTCTGTGCCCTGTTGCATTTGGGGTTGGGCACTAATCTCCTGGCGAAAGCCTTGTTGCCAACAGACCCTCCAAGAGGACTTGCCATCTGCATCAGTGAAGCTGCTCAAAAGCTTTAATGAAAAGGGCAAAGGGAGATTTATCAGGAGAGAGAGAGCAGGGGCTGTAGCATCTCTTCTGCCTGCTGCTCTCATGAGCACTGCCTAAAGTCTTGTTTGCGCCTTTCCACGTGCTGGGGGAGAAGATGCACATTTGTGCAACTGCCCATAGATATGGCAACTTCATTCACCGCCCCAAAAAGGTCTGTTTTGGGTCTCACGCAAAAAAAGCTGCCTTGTGTCAGCTGCCTTTCACAGGACCATCACCCTTACGGGTGTGAGGACAGGAGGCTGTGACAGTGAGGAACAGACATACTAACAGAGCATCCTCTGTGTCTGTGGCTATGACTGATGGATGCAGCCATAGCAGCATTTAAAAATGTATCACATCTATTTCTTAGCATACCTCTTAGGAAGACTTCATTCATTAAGGGTTTATAAAGGAGAAGTACATGTCCAACGTGTAATAATCATGACAGATTACCACAGATAATTTAAATCTGTTTTTCTGTAGTCTATCCCAACTAATTCTCTAGGTACTAACAGATAATAATTTCTGTGGAAATGGCTGTAGAAAAACTACATAAAATGTGATAGTTCCTTGATCATTTCCAGTTTCCCATTGACATTTGGAAGAACCAGTTTCACTGAAGCATGGCAAGCCCAGACAATTTAGGAACTAGAGAAACCCTTTCCAAACCTGCCAGCCTCATCCTCGTAGATTTTTCTGATCAAACTTCAAAAGTCCATCCTTCAGAAGCTCAGCTGTCACTCAGAGAAACTGCAAGCATGCATACATCAAAAAAGCAATGGAGTGTGGCTTTATCATCAGCAGATGAAGACCTCCAAAAAACCAAAACGATACCCCTTTCTTTGAGACTTTTTCTTTGTAAGTAGAGCCCACAGATGGTGTCTGAAGTCCATTGTCATACACCAGACAACTATTCTACAGCGATAGTCCCTCTCAAATACCTGTCCAGCCACAGATGTGGGGTCAAGTGGCTGCAGAAACCCGTTAAAATCTTGCCCCCTTGTACTGACCTCAGCTGTAGTGGAACAGCTCTGGAGTCGGTAGCTCTGATGTGTCAAACCACTTCCTACACACGACGGCACGCTCCGCCACACTGAGCATTAAGTTTGATTTCCTGGATAAAAGCTACTAATACCTGAACAGAGAGCAGCCTTTATTCTCTCTTACAGAGCCAGCCAGCGAAACGACGATTTGCTGACCAAAGAGCAAAGTCCTTGCCGCGCACACAGGGTGATGCTCCCCACCGGTCTAACCAGGCAGTAGACGGCTCCTTGGCTTGGTCGACACCAGCCCATCACTTCTAAGAAACATCAGCGTCCCCAGTGTTGCGGAGAAAAGATGTGAACAAGTCCCATGGAGCTCAAATGCCTTTTGATGTGGCTCTTGTTTGGATTCGTCAAGGGGAACAAGCCAGGTAAAAGACTATTTCTGCCTTTTGGGGAGGGAAAATATGATGTGCTTTTTTGTGGTGGCTACTGGAGGATGTTCGCAACATCCTGACTCCTTTCAGGTAAGGAAAGATGTTAAGAGCTTAAGGAATTTATTATTCTAAGGAAATGAGAGAAATGGGGTTTGTGCCCACAAACCATCAACTGCAGACAATCCAGAGCACTATGGGATATTTTTTGTCTGAGTAATCTATGTATCCTCTAACCCATCGCTGGCACAGTGGGCAGATCAAAGCAGCCTTGTGCACCTTAGGTAGCTCTTTGAATTTGTTTTTTTCCATTTTGCATGTAACTTTCAGAAATATAAAAATAGACACTGAAATGTCAGTACCTCTGTAGGTAAAATTGATATCAAGGCTAGTAGTTAAAAGGTGCCATCCAAGTTTGCTATGGGTACTATAGATACCAAGTATTCTTTCAGCCACGCCTCCCAACCAGTAGTGCCTATAAACTGTGAACGGAGGCAACTAATTCATTCAGCATCACTTTACACATGTATAAATTGTGATACTGCTTATATTTGGCTTATTTATTGTGACAAGTGTGTGCATTGAGAAACGGTCTGGTGATACATTAGTGTATTTGAATTTAAACTGCTTTGTTCAGAGGAAAAAAAAAAAAATTGTACATTCTCAATGCTCCATAAATGTGATATTTCCTTCTGTATCTGCTGGTGATGTCCAGGTTGAGAGGTATGAGCAGACACAGCCTAAGGCAGGTTCTCAGAGGCAATGGTACTGTAACTGCTAATGGATCATCTCTAGCAGGGCTGCAAATTTTACCAGGCACGGGGAATCTCTAGGGAAGACTGTATTGCCTGTAACCTAACTCACTAATGCAGGAAGTACCTCCACAAATATTTAACCCCCAGGTGATTTTATTCTCGTTAAAGTGTTTTGCCAGTAAATGCTGTATCTTTTCCTTCACGGGGCATTTTCATTGCCAAATGAAGTGCCAGTGCCCACAGCAAGCATTTGTGCGCAGGAGCATCGCTACGAGACGTTCAGCCAGAGATATGTAAATGGGATCAGTTCTGGGATGAGTCAGGTCCCCTATATCACGCTTTCTGTATTACTGTGTCTGGGACAGGTTGTGAGGTTTCTTGCTGGCAAGTCTCGTTTATCAGAAATCTTTCTGTTTTTTGGAAAAAATTGAGGGGTGTTAGAGCAGTTGCACTTTATGCAATTTGATGTGATTTAATTCTCTGATGAATGAATAAATGCATAGCATCGCATTCTTCGCTGTACTACTAAGCTCCTCTTTCCTCAGCTTCCTGTATTTATTTTCAATGTCTCTCCCAATGTTTAAACACAATATTTACATTTTTTTTTTTATTTCTCCCTGCAAATAATATGCTAAGGTAGAAACACCACCTTTTACCAATTTAAGGTTTTTTATTGTAGAGATGCCTGAAGTATTGTGGTGGTAAGACCTATTGTTTTTAATTCCTTAGGGGGATCGACAA
>NW_009201009.1:2620-7565 GCF_000690835.1 Fulmarus glacialis | reverse complement strand
GAGGCTAGATCAAACTGGTCAAAAATCAACTATGGCTCAATACATACAGTGCTATTTGTATTATTTTGCCTTAGTCTTTTCAGCTCATCCCAGCATTGCAAATTCAGTTTTGTAAATAAATCCTGCCATAGATGTTGTTTGCAAGAGGGTTTCTGGCAAAATGCGCTATCAAGAATAAATATCATTAGGGGAAAAAGACAATAAAACCCCTCTGTTTTACAGAGCAGTTTCACTGATAGATCTCGAAGTACTTTGAGAGGGCAACGTCCTCTGATATATATCTGGGGAAACTAAGGCATGGGATGATTATTCATTTAGTAAAAGTTAAACTACACCTTAGTGCTAAAAAGGATAAGAGAAATGCTGATTTTCTTGTAAAGAGCATCACATTTATCTCATTTACTCTGCACAGCAGCAGTGCCTAGAAGCTGCAGGCACGGATGAGGCTTGAAGTATGCTAGTGAGGGTCAAATACAAGATAAAAGCTGGTCTGTGCTCCTACGACCTTTCCGTCTTGCTATTCATCTTAGGAATACACTGAGTAGATTTGCAAGTTAAACCTGGAAGGGATTAAAACTCACAAAAGAAAGAATTTCATTCAACTGAATTTCATTCACACAAGATGGGTACCAGATCTCAGTCATTTAAATGAGAGGAATTTCTTTCCCATTATACTTGCATATTAGTGCTCGCTCCCATGGATTTGAAATGCAATGCAGAATAAATTAAAGTTGTCAAACACGTACAAGTGTTTCTTGTAAGGTCAACCAGAGAGCAAATACCTTTAAACCTTCCAGCTACAGTGGCCCCCAGCAGCAAAGTGCCTAACATCAAAAAAATTGTTTAAAAAATTGTGATCCTGCTGAGGAAAAGCAGATGTTATGGACAGAGATCCTGCAGTATCTGCTTCTGCCTTCAGATGGAGAAATCTTCTCCCCACCTCAACAGAGGAGATGTTATATCCTTCCTTTTTATCACAGCAAAAAATCCACTCTTTAGCTACTGCTAGAAAGCCACTGCCTTTGCTTTGCTCGTGATTGCCTTTAGAGTGTTACAATTTTGGTATCCCTGTTTTCTTCCTCGATGTTCAGTCAGCTTTGTCTCTCCTGTTTTTCCTTTTGCATTAATTGTATCTCCAAAGCCCAGCTTTTGGTTGTTTTCTACCCGCTGTTTCCATCTCCTGACCCTGGTCCTGAATCTTGGAACAACCTGGTTTCTTGGGTTTTTTCTCCATCTCCTCCAAAACTCACATTTCCAAAGTCCTTCCATGACTTTCTTCACTTGACTCCCTGTTCCTCAGCCTTGCCATGGTAGCAGCACTGTCATCTGCTGCTTTTTTTTGTGTTCTCCATTTGTAAAGTGCAAGCCCCCAGATAAAGAATACACAGCCCTCTTTATTTGAAAAAATGTTTCATGCATTACAAGGTCATAAAAATCATCAACACTAACAAATAATTTCCATCCCACTCTTGAGAGCTCCAGCGAAAAGCTCAGTGACCATGCTAAGGCCACAAGTCAAATGAGGTGACTCCTAAAGCCACATTTGAAATCAAATGAGTCCCACCAGACCTTTTTTCATTGTTACCCGAGACTGGGACACATGCTTGTCGTCCAGTTTAATTCTTTTCAGGGAGGATATTTCTACTGCCCTTCCAACCCAACAAAAGGCAAGGCTGAGAAAGTTCCAGCCAAAGAAAAGGAACTGAGTTTCTGCTGCCATTTAAAAAGCCAATTTTCTTTCTCAGTAATGTGTTTTTCCCTTTAGATGAAAATACCGAAGAGGCGGGTGTTACTGAAGTCACAGATTTAAGCAAAAATGTAGCCAAACCTATTCAAAACCCAAATGTCATACACCAAAACAAGGCTTTCACATACGATATTCTCAAAAACAGACACTGTGTTCTGCTACCGTACCACGTGCAGTGGTTGCCTTTAAAGAGTTTGAGCTCTGTGGCTTTACCACAGAACCAAGAAGGTTATAAACACCCAGAAGCAACAGAATAAGAAAAACAAAATAAAAAAAAAAATGTTCCCCATTCTTCACTTTGTACATTTTCTACGCAGTGCATTGTGCTTGGGCTAGTTTTCCTCCCTCTCCCTGCCTTAGGAAACACTCTCCCTCTTTCCTTATTCTCTCTCTTCCAATTCCACATTTGCAGTCCAAGTCCCCAGCTCAGCCTCCCTGCCAGGGCAGGCGTGAGATTCATCTCACTTAACTTCAGCCATCTGCACCATCGTCTCCATCGAGCTGGACATGTGGACCCCCTTCATAGCCGGGGGAGAAAAAGTAGCGCTTTGAGGGCACAGTTCATCTACCAAATTGGAGATAAGGGTGCAGTGAGTCATGTCCTGTAAGTGTCTTTCTAGTGGCTATACAGGGAATTGAAATATCTGCTTTTTGTCAGCTGGGTGACACGCAGTCCATGCCTTAAAACAGGAGTGAGTTGGTGATGAAGGGGGATAATTGTGTTGAGGAAGAGGGGAGACAGATACTCAGTCAAGAAACATCTGGGTCAGCAGAAGACACAATAACATCTGCAGACTGCTTTGCTGGGAACTCGCAGCAAAGTGAGCTTTAAAATGATATCAAAGCATTAGCTAAACCATGCTAATTATCGATGTGAGCATGTAAGAGCGTTCTTCCACCACTGTAGCTGATAAAAAGAGAGAAACACCTGTAAGCATTGCTTTGGAGAACTTAAGTTAGGTGTCTGCTGTCCTCTAGAGAGGTCTGCCCAGCTCCGCTTCTTACAGAAGCAGCTAAGAAGGCAGGTTCCTGAGATTAAGTTATGCTTAGCATGAGAAAGCTTAGTCCACTGTCAAACCAACTCTAGCCTTGCTGTATATAGGAATTTTTTTTGCATTAGATTCCACTGCCTAGGTCAATGGCAAACAGCTGTTAGCATGAGTAAGCCAAGGGATAAGAGAAGGGCACTCTCTCCCAAACCTAATTTTCTACGGTCCTACAAAGAGTTAATGGACAGCTCCTGCCTGTTCGTATTCCAGTTTATTTTAACCTGTCTTTCCAACAGAGACATCTTCTAGTACAGCAAATTCAGCAGGCGTTGCACTGCCTAGTCCCTAGAATAGGACATGCCTCTTCTCCACTGCTAGGAATATTAAAACCCATCTCCTGCCCCATAAGGCTGATCTCTCTTCCGTCACTGTTTGCATTAAATCTTGCGCCTGGTGATTTCATCTGCATTGTATTTCTGTCACTTAAATTGCAGTCTCATTACTACTCAGATGACTTTGTAAGATAATCTCTGTGCTATCTACAGTATAGCTAACCAAAATCTCACGGGCAAATTAACATGAACTTCAGGTCTGCACCCCAGCCCCAGAGCTGGGATCTATTGCCAGCTTACAAATCCACATAGACAATAAATGACATTCATCAGAGGGGAAAGAAGCAGGCAGAGCTGCAGCTAGCTTGTTAACGGACCCTTTGGGAATAAGTTTTGAAGTTAGAAAAAGTTCATTACCATTTTAGCCCAGTTGCCGGTATCAATTCCTTCTCTTCACCCGTATCAGTTTCATCTTCAAGAGACGTGCTCTATTTAGAGAGCACATAGTTTCAGACAGCATGTGAACCCCCAGGGCTGAATTAGCTTTTCAGGCACATCTGGGGAAATGTCTTCATTTTGGCATGAGTTGATTTCTTGGTATCTCTGGGGAGAGGCTCTCTTCATCTCTGAACTGGGCAGGTGTGTGAAGTGCCTGGTTTCTTCCACTGCTTCTATCCAGGTCTTCAGAACAGCCAGTTTCCTACCGATCCTGTCTTACTGCCTCTGTATTTAAGGGAAAATTGTCCTATTTTTGCACCTCAACGTTTTAACTTGACATCAGAATAATGTCAGCGCTGATGACACACAGCCATGTGACAGAGGAAATTTTGAGTTTAGGTTGTCGTGGCGTGACTTACTGTCTGTGTTTATGGAATGCTAAATACACCTGTTTTAAATTTTCCCCATTCACGTCTTCTGGACAAAAGGTGTTGCTCTGATGCCTTGTCTAACACTGCTCTTCCAACTCAGACGTGGAAGAGAAATACGCAGGAGAGCTTGATAAATTTAATACTGCCAGGATGCTTCTACGAGCAGTTTTGTGTTGGGTCAGTAATGTATCTGAATGGGAAACCTCAGGGAAGAAACCCAAGCACTGAAAGAACTGATGGTGATTTAGCTAGTGGGTTTCTTTCCACTGAGCCTAAATAACGATGCAAGATGCTGAGGGTAACCAAAGGCGGTTAAGCTTTATTTAGCACATGGCAATGAACTCGCAAAAGACGGCATGGCAGGGTATTCTGCTTGGCACAGCCTCCAATAACTCCTATGTGACATCTGACAGCTTTTGTGGAGGTCCCAGATGCCCTAAGACACCTCAAATGGCATCAGGCACTGTTACTTATGCAGGAATAGCAGGAATCCCACCTATTTTGTGGCTCAGATGACAAGAAGTGGCTTGCAGGTCTCAGAAAACTTATCAAACCTAATTTTGGGAGTACACCAGAGGATGCAATAACTACTTTTTAACTTTTATGTTTCACAGATGTCTATCATCTGAATTCACTAGTCTCCTTCTAATTCCAAGGGCATATCTCCATCCACTATATGATAATATCTGAAACCAGTTCCAAAATTTCCAGAAATGCTGTAGACACCAAAAATCCACTAATATGGGGAGAAATGCAGATTCCCAGCTGCCTTAGGAGAGCTATTCTGCAATTGATAACAGTGCTAAATCCCATGAATGTAATTACACCAATCTTTCTCTTTGGCCCGTTTCAATACATCGTGTTAGTACCTGAAAGCGCAAAGAAATGGAGTCACAGGACACTTTTGGGGTGTAGGTGTCATGATTTAACCTGGCAGGCAGCCAAACCCCACGCAGCCGCTCGCTCACTCCCCCCCCCCCATAGGGGGACGGGGGGGGAATGGGAAGG
>NW_009201009.1:0-2369 GCF_000690835.1 Fulmarus glacialis | reverse complement strand
CCAGCTGGGCTGGCTGTCCCGGATGTGTTCCTTCCCATCTTGTGCACCTGGCAGAGCATGGGAGCTGTCCTTGACTAGGAGGGCACTTAGCAACAACTGAAAACATCAGTGTGTTATCAACATTCTCCTCATACTAAATCCAAAACACAGCACTAGGAAGAAATTTAACCCTATCCCAGCCGAAACCAGGACAGCAGGAAATGAGAATGGTAGGTGGGGGCTGTTGAAGCTTGTGAATGAAGGAAAGGGAGGACAGAGGACATGGGAATGAAAGAGAAGGAAACAGGGACACACAGCACCTTGTCACAGGGATGGAGAATTGGCAGATGTGGGGAAGGAAAATGAGGCGGTAAACAAAATCCCAAGGGGAGATTTGAAGGTGATGTGAGTCTTTTAAACCAAGACTAGCAGGAGCGTAGCTCTGGAGTAGCTGTGGAGGGACACAGAATCCAGAGGAAGGCTGGGCTGTGCAGACTGGGCCACCAGAGGCTACGAGGCTGGTTACGCCGAGGTGTGCTGGCCTTTTGTAAGATTTATATTTTCCTATCACACCAACTCAAACGAATTGACAGACTAATTCCCAACCAGGTGCAAAACAGCAAAAAAAAGCAAAGCTAATCTCCCCTAAAAATGTAAAAAGTCAGAAATTAGTCAAGGAGTAAATCTACACTGCCATTCCCAAGTTTCCTGGCTTCTTCCCATCCTTTGGCTCTTTTATCACCCACACGGCAGGGATGTTGATTTTTTAGGGGCAAACCATGCAGTTTCCTCGGGCACAAAGACTGAAAGAAGTTCTACGGGTGGTTCACTCCAGAGGTCATTCTGTGTAGGCGATATGAACCGGACCTCACCAGGTCTGCTTCCTCCCTGCACAGTCTTCCCACACTATTCTGAGAGGTCCAGTGCCATGAAAGACCCTTGCACACCCATATGCCACCACCTATGGCCTCTGGAGCTTTGGGGGATACTTATTCTTCCCTGATGGGAGTTTGAATATAGCAATTAGCCTGAATCCAGGATGCTGCTAAATATCAAAGCACTGGGAGCTCTTCTGAGTTTGATGGGCAAACTATAGCTTCCATTCTCAGATAGACTTCACTGAGTGTGTAGTCATTATCATGAGTTATTGTCACATCTGCTGCCACAATGCCTGGAGTCCTGGCTGATAGCTAGGACTCATTAGACATGGTACAAATAGCTGACAAACAGAGGAAGTTTAGGATCCCAATGTAGGGCAAGAAAGTACAGAAGTAATACTGATCAGCATGTTGGGTGCATACCTGTTCTTGAAAGATGGGTAAAAGACCACTTGAAGAAAAGCACCTCTAAAGATATGTAAGATACTTAAAGACAGTGAAGAGGAATAATGACAACAGGTATCTTGAAATGTCCATATTTGTGCACGGCTCCTCCCAGTGTGAGGACTGGTACAACAATAAACCCCAAAGCTGATGACTTTGATATCAAGCACGTTGGTGAGAAGGTCTAGCTTGGGGAGAGAAGCCAATGTCTTGAAAGGTTGTGATGGTTGATAAGGAAAAGGTTCTTGAAAATGGGAGCAAAATATTTGACGTGACAGTGAAGCAGTTAGAAGTCAACAGAGGGAAGCAAACAGAAGGTCACAATGAGACCTAGGAAATTCATCTTTCCAAATGCTTTCTGGGTCAGAGACAGGAATATTGTTGTAAAGGCCAAAGAAGTAGATACTGCAGTGGTTTAGATGTGAGAAGACAAGAACCTGAGTGATGTAGATGAAATGAAAAGGCTGGATCCTAGGAGTGTTGCATGAGATGCAGCTGCGGTGTGGATGAGTTGACCCAAGAGCGCCAGCCTGATGGGTATTGCTCAGTGTCACCAGTGTGCACCATTTCTGTACAATCCTTATTTGTCATGTGCAAGTTCAGAAGAACCCTAACTTCATTTGATCATCGATTAAAACAACGGTTGCCCTTTATGATGAGTAGGTTAAATGCTGCGGGTTTTCTTAAGAAGAGAGTAAAGAATTGTAGGTTTGAGTATCTCATGCTGAGATTCAGATCTGCAGTCTGCTTCAAAGAGGCTTTTGAAGTCTTGAGGGAAACATGCTTTTAGCTTTCAGGGAAAGTGAGAGTACGTGATCTCAACTTGCTGCTAATCTGACAACTCTTTAATTTTAATCACCCTGACAGTCTGTGGTAAACCATGTGGTTAACTATTTCGGGTACAGTCGCTTGTCTCAAAGCCACAGTCTGATGTAGTTTACAAGGTGAATCCTTTGATAACACAAAGATACAAGGGGATTAGAATATCTCTTGCACAGCTTAGCTGTTAAGCCGCTCACAATACTTTTCATAGAATAGAATAGAATCATAAAATCGTTAAGGTTGGAA
>NW_009201008.1:6474-12708 GCF_000690835.1 Fulmarus glacialis | reverse complement strand
TGATAAAGATATTGAGCAGGACCAGCCCCTTTATAATCACTCTGTGAAGAAACACCAAATATAATTGCTTTAAATAAAGTTAAATCTTTATTTGGAGAATATAAAGTACCTCTTGATTCAGAGTTCTAGACCATGGTAGTGTAACTACATGCTTAATCTTACACATTAACAGATCCACTGAAGTAATTAGTACTGTTTGTCTTGAAATTCATGAATTGTAGGCTTGTTGAAAGATTAGTTTAGACAGAAATCCCTTTAGGGCAAGAAATACCTTTAGCATGTGTCAGACAATTGATTTTAGCAAAGAAATTATCATTGTATATTGTAGTGAGTAGAAGAAAAATGATGGCTTGATACTCATCAAATGAAGAATTTATTTTACAACTTGCGATATGCTAACAAACAAAAACTCTAGAAGGAAAACACTGAAAGGGTGTGTTTGATCATGGTTTGTTTATTTGTTTGGGATGGGTTTTTTTTGGATGTCACAGAGAAACTGCTGTAGTACTACAATTTGTACTTGGACCTGGTCACTCATTCATCCTTTTTCTCCTCAGAGTATCACTTTAACATGACAAGTAGAGAATTTGTGGATAAAATTGGCATTGCATATCACTTCATTAGCTAGAGCAAAATTGCCTTTGTTGGGATTTTTGTGTATACAGAAACAATGTCTTCCCTGCCTGGAAAGAAAAAACCAGAAAGTATAATTCTAAGAAGAAGCCGTGTCATTATACAATGAGAAATATTACATGTCATTCAAACACAACAGAACATCCTTTTCCATTTACCTCCGTTACTGCTAGTGGTCTGTAGTTCCCTGTGTTCAGCATGTATTTTGCTGTCAGAAAACTTCAGTGTAGTAGGAACCCATCATTTTCCTGTTCCTACAGAATAAACATCATCCATGGGCATTTGGGAGGCTTTGTAAGGAGAGTCTGAAGTTGTGAATCCCAGTTGTTTCTCCCAAATACAACAAAAAATTTCTTGTGTGCTGCTGTACTTCTTTTTCCATTTCATGTTTCACTGTTTCTGTAGCATCATAAATTTGCAGAATAGAGTGTATGAACAATAACAAATGATTATTTTTTCTTTGGAACCAGATAAATTGCTTTGTGTTTTGCAAATTAATGGATTGTGGTAGGGACAAGGTAGAGGGAGGCACTATACAATTCAAGAGTGTTTTGGGGCCACCAGGAATGAAAGAAAATGCCATTTGAGTGTGTCATTGTGACAGGTTTTAATCTAATGATTTATTTCGTAGAAATCTGTGCCAGCTGTTACGTGATAGGTTTTGGCTTGTATGTATTTTTTGATACGTTTTTTATGTTGCATTTTTCAGGAGTTATATCCTGCATTTTGCATTCACAATGGAGGATCTGATTTAGACAGGCTACCTACTGCCAGTACCTGCATGAACTTGCTGAAGCTTCCTGAGTTTTATGATGAAAATCTTATGCGAAGCAAGCTTCTCTATGCCATTGAATGTGCTGCTGGATTTGAATTAAGCTGAGTCGAACTGATGCTTATTTGGATGATCTGCAGAGGAACTAACCAGTGCCTACTCTATAAGCAGCACCCATACTCAAGCAGTTTTAAGGGAATTCTGTCTAGATTTCTGCAGCTCTTGTGTCTTATCAAATAGGTTTCATTTTTAAACACGATTTCTTAGTTAGCTTTCATTAATTAATATTACATTGACACTGCTTTATGATTCAAAACAATGAATGCTGTGTGCAGTGTGGCGGTTTTCTGTGTTTATGCGAAGAAAGAGCACATTTAAAGAACAGTGACATCTCCGTGAAATTAACCAAAGATGAAGCTTTGGCTTTGTGCTGTTCAAACATAAATAATTTCACAAACTGGCAATAAAATTGTGTACCATGCAGCGCATTGGGATGAGACAGGGCTAACATCCTGTAATTAATCTTTTAGATGGAAGTGAAGCAGATGTTTGCAGATATCCCAGAACTGAGAGGATGAAAATGCTCGTTACCAATAACCTAACATCTTTACTTACATTGTAGAATTGTTTACAAATCATAGTTGTTGCAGAACTGATTTTGTTTTATACTACCTTCCCTCAAGATGGTAGGCACTGAGATAAAACGTTTATAATATTCCATTTGTGCTTTCTGACATACCTTGGAGAACTTGGATTCACATTATTTTAAGTTCAACCTTTGGCTGCGTCATTATCACTTGAACACTGTCGTGGATGGATGTGACTATCCATGTTTCCTCTGTTCTATTTCTGTCTTTTGTGCCTGTACAGATTTTTTTTTTTAATGTATCAGACTCCTGTTGCATAAACAGTACATACAAAAGTCATCACTTTGGAAAAATATACATGTAACAACTATTAAAATTATTTGAACCAAAGTTATCAGGCTTCATCTTTTATATTTGAAGCCTGTGGAGTTCACATTCCTTTTCCCTATCATTTCTTTCCATCTTAAATACCATATTTGTGCCGTAGACACTAGTCAATTATTGTTTTTGTGATTAAACAGCTTTTATATCCATCTGCCTGCAGTATTTCTGCTAAGAAAAGTGGGAATATGCTGCTTAATATAATTTGATATCTGGGAAAAATTTTGCTTTCATACGGAATGAACTGATCCTCTAGTAGTAGGCACATCGTTGGGTATTCGTATGCAAACTGCAGTCAATTTAAAAAGGAACTGTGGTTCAAACTGGAAGATTCATAAGTGCATCCCTCTGAACTTTAGTTTTATATTTTAAATAATCAAAATTTACAATCAAATTTATATTCATCTCTTATGCAAAAAAAATTTTGCTGTTACTGGAAACTCTGTTGGATTTCATATTTAATAAGCAGTAACCAGCAATATCCTTTTAAATGTGGGGAAACTGATTTCAAGATGTTTACTAGTAACCATATAAAAATGTATAATTTCTTAATTTGGGTAATAAATGAAGTGTTAAAATACTATTTGAAGTCTTGATGTACAGAAATAAAATGGTTGGTTTTCTTTTTGGTTTTGCTTTAGGCTTTTTATTTATGTTAAATGTTACATACCCAACCTATTCTTTATCCCAAAATTCTTTTCTTGTATATTTTTCTACACAAATTATGGAACTTGTAAAGAAGTTGAAAAAGAGATCAGTAATAGTGGAACTGCCTCCTCCTAATCGCAAAATCTGAATGCTTCTTTTAGATGGCATTATTTATTTTAGAACCTAATGCTTTAAATATTATGAAATTATTTTTCAATTCCATTATTTTGCTACGTTGGGTAGTGTTGTGTCTGTATTTTGTAAAAATAAATTTAAATTTTCTATTAAATATTCGTATTTTGAAGATTGTGTTGGAGTCATGCCAAGTAATCATGACTGGTAATGTACGCTTTCTGCTTTTGTAAAAGGAGACAGTGCACACTATTCCTGTCTGTTGCCATGAATGCAAGATCAACAGAGAGGGTAGGCTGGGGGGAAGCGCGAATTGCAGATAGGTGTAGTCATGTAATTGCAAGAATCACACAGTTGCAGAAGACTTCAGTAGAGAATTTGAGTTTCCTGAAAATAATCTGACTTTTTATTTCTTCAGTATGTAGTACTCGGTGATCTTGTTTTGTATATTCTGTACATTAAATGGGAAATTCTGACATACTCAAGTCAGTGGGATTGTAGCCTAGATTTCATTCTGTAGGTAGTCAGTTGAAAATCTGTGCTGCAACAGCTTACACCACCTTCAGTATCCAGACTGTAATAAGAAGAGGGTAGGGCTTTCCTTTGGCAACAAGTGCTTTCAATTCTGACTGTCAACTGTTTTCGTATAGTCAGGATGAAGCATGGGTCCCTGCTTTTCAACATCTATTGCTGGATATTTTAAGGAACAGGAGATAAAGGTACGAGAAATAATATAGGTATAGTTAGTCATGTCCTGAGGAGCTAGGTGGTCTAAATGATCTCTCGTAGCTCTGACGTAGCAAGAATTGTTTGTACATGAAAATGGATTTTCTGTTTTTCAAAAGAAGAGCGAACTCCCTCCCAGTTGTGATGTTCCCAGAGTTTAGGTAGGCAGAGGCAGGAAGCACTTTGCATGCAAATAACCTGAAATATTATTGTAGATTTTGATCATCAGAATTATAGCAGTAATAATTATGGGTTTGGAGTTGTTTTCTGTGCAAGACAACCCTTCCTTAAAGTCAATTTCTGTACTTCAGTGTTTTGTCCTAGTTCAGTACTTGCTTTCTGAAAAATGACAGCATTTTCTATTTGTTTTATAATTTTGTAACCTGTTTTAAAAACATTTTTGTCAAGGTTTATCTTATGATGGAAGAGGTTGCAAATTCTTCATCTCTCCAAAGTTAAAAGGCATAAAAGTGGAATAAAAAAAAAAAAACAAAATTAGCACTTGGTCTGTTTATCTCGGTGAGAATTTTTCCAGATGTGGGTTTAGTCCTACTAGCTGGATTAAAAAAAAAACAACCAAAACTAACCAAACCAGAAATGATTGGCCTTGTTCGTTAATCTCAGTTGTCTTCTGTCATGGTCCTGAAAGTCAGACTTGTATAAATTTCACAAAACTCACTCATGATTTCTAGGGAGAATTTATGTCTACAAAAGAGGAAAGATATGGCTCCAGTTTCATGTGTAAACACTGAGCTGACAGAAGTTTGATTTGAACAACAAGGATATCTTCAGTTATTTTTGTGTGGGGTGCTCCATAATTTAAAAAAAAATGAGCTTCCTGATGCTATTAGTAGCAATGTGGTCAGTTTTTCTGGCATCACTTAAGTAATCTAGTACAAACATCCTAATTTGATCTATAAAGGCATTTGGAATTCAAAGAAAACACTTTAAAGAGGGCAGTGAGGTCATGCTACATTTCGGTTTAAACCAAAAACTATTTGCTAAATGCCAGTGAGACAGCACATACTCTTTTCACCACTGAGAAATAGTACAGCACAGAAACAAAAAGGAAAAAACAAGTGAGCTGTTTTTCTTGGAATGTTTTGTTGGAGCTGTAATTTTTTTTTTTGTATTTATGATTATATGCAAAAACTTTAAAACATTTGTTCATATACATGAACCTGTGTTAATAATGGTTTGTGATGTAAATGCTTGTTACAATTTTTTTTCATGATGCTTTGCCTGTCAGTGAAGGAGAGAAAAAATGAACATGGTCTGTAAAACTGATCAGGATATCTATATTTTTATTGACTTCTGCTTTTGTGAATAAAATAATTTGAGTTTTCTTGACACTTTGCAAAAACACTCCTTTCATTTTTCTGCAGTAAATTTGGCATTCTCTTGCTGAAGATCGATAGTACTGAATAGGTTCTAAAAGGGAAACTAGTATTAACTGTTCGTTGGTCTTGAAGTTACTACTGTTGGAACAGGCTGCCCAGGGAAGTGGTATTTAAATACCATCCCTGGAAGTATTTAAAAGATGTGTAGATGTGGTGCTTAGGGACATGGTTTAGTGGTGGACTTGGCAGTGCTAGGTTAACGGTTGGACTAGATGATCTTAAGGGTCTTTTCCAACCTAAATGATTCTGTGATTTTGCTGTTTCAGGATGATTTGTAACTTCGGTTTTCAAGCTGTGAAGTTCCCACTCTGTCAGTCGAACTGCAACTATAAGGTTTAGCTTTGTTACAGTGTGTCTTTCAAACAATGTAGCTAAAATCACTGATGTGCTGTGAAAAAACTTCTTCAGAATCTTTGGGAAGAACAAAACTCCCTCCTTGAATAAAAATATGAGAAGCTATAATTCGTAGTGAAGAATGCTACTCCTTCAGCAAACACGTACAAAACCATCTCTTTCAGCTTCTTCTGGAATTTTAGCATATATGTGGGGCCCTCTGAAGGTGTAATTTAATTTTTATCTCCTGTGATAATTACAATAATCTGCTTCCCTTTGCTTTTCTATTATTTTCATTGCTAAATACACTTTTAGTTCCATGATAGCATTTATAAAGTTAGTATTGTGCATGTTTATTTTGGAATACTTACAAATAGCACCATGTATTATTCAGCTTCAGCTTACTTGCTACTAAAAATGTGGTAAGCAGAAAATTACAGAAAACTACTCTTGTAGGGCACTTCATAATTCATAGCATGAATAGAACACAGATGCCCAGGTATCTTGCCTGTTTTTCAGTATCTATCTTGTGGTCTGGGAAGCTCATAAAATTTCTGATGTGTGTGGAGAGACAGCACAAGACGAAAGGTGGTTATGAAGTTATACCAGTTGAGTCCATTTC
>NW_009201008.1:0-6424 GCF_000690835.1 Fulmarus glacialis | reverse complement strand
GCAGGAATGTCTGAGATCCAACCCTCAGCTGAAAGCAGGGTCACCTAGAGCAGGTTGCTCAGGACCTTGCCCCATAGGTGAATGTCTCCGTGGATAGAGACTCCACAACTTCTCTGGGAAACCTGTTCCAGTGTTCAATTACCTTTACAATAAAACATTTTAATCAGGTTTAAACACAATTTCTTGCATTCCAGTTTGTGCCCATTGCCTCTTGTCCTGACACTGGGCAGTACTTCTCCAGGCTGAACCCAGCTCTCTCAGCCTCTCTTCATGTGACACGTGCTCCAAAACCTTAATTATCTTTCTCTCTGACTTGCTGGTTAGTGAAAACAGTGGCATCTTCAAAATACCTTCTGTGGACTTTGATGTGACTGGGGACTGAGTAGGCTACACTAATCCTCTTCCTTGTCAGATGCCTGTAGATGTCTGTAGTTGTTAATAAACGGCTCTTACCAGGTAAGGTTGGATTTAAGTTTTTGTGGCTTTGCTTTGTCAACTTCAGTGCTGCTTTGTCTTTTCAAGGACTTTGCAAATCTATTATCAACTGCAAAATAACAGACTCAGTAAAAATTGAGGTTTCAATTATTTTCACAACTTTTTATAGATATGATGCAAAACCTATAGGACTAATGCTCAATGTTAAACCACCTAAATGTGTATTCACTTCTTCCGCCACCAACAGTATCAAACATCTAGAAATGCAACTTTTTGGACAAACTCCTGTAATTTGGCTGTCTTCTACAAAGGTTGGGTAGCCCAGTGCTAGGTACAATCCAGCAAAGCACGTCTGACAGTCAAACAGGAGAAACATGGGAATTCTGACTGGCACCAATGGGACTGCTTGTACATAAAGGCACGCACAGATGTCCTGCAGGCTTGGTCAAGGGATGAACTTTTCTTGTGTGACGGTTAAATCATTGCTGCGTTTCATTGCCAGAACACTTGCTCTCCAGTCTGGGACCAAGTTTACCTGTCCACAGCTCTGTAGAAAACATATATTCTGTCTGCAGTGTTTGTTAATGTGTTTATAGGAACAGCTTGCTCAAATGTCCTACTATATTTAAGATCATTCTTTTCTGCGTTCCCAGAGCAGCTGGTAGTTCATTCTGTGTAACATTTGACTGAAAAGCAGTTTTGCATTATTTCTATTTTATTCTCTCTTTGTAGTTACACATACCTTTTGATTGCTGAAGAAGGAAACAGGCATTCACCAGGTGGTGTTATTTCAGATCATCTTGCTTCTTCTGCTTACCCAAATGTTAGCTCTAGGAAAAGCATCTCTCATCAGTTGCTATGTAGTTCTGCTGTATGTTGTCAAACACACCTTCTGAAGAAATTAGTTCCTTCTAGCCCTTGTGTCTTTAATTAAGAATAATTCTTTTCATTACAGCTCTGCTTACTGTTTTTCCCCTCTGCGTTTTCAGGCAAACAGCAGCAGAGCTCAAACTTCTGCAGAGATATTTTAGGTCTAATTATCTGTTAGATCTATCTGTCTATTGATGAAAAATTACATAGAATTAACTAGTATTTGGCATTGGCATATGGATAAGAAAGCATATCCCTGATCAAGTGAATGAACGTAAATGCTGATCAAGCTGTTCTTGCAAGGAATAAGCAGTTGCCATAAGCTGTGAGATCTTCTGACTGCCCACAACAGTTCTTAGGTGGTTGTCTGCACACCCCGAATAATCAGTAGAATACATCTGATATTTCAGGAGGAATTGGCAAAAACACCAGCTATCCTGAAATATTTTAACCACTTTCAAAAGTATCCACTTGGCTCAAGCTTTTGGTTACAAGAGGAGTCCAGATAAACTTGCAGCCTCTTGATTCCCTAAGAAGCACCATACCAATGAAAATTGAGGTTGTGCTGGGCAGAAAAACTCTGGAGAACGCTAATGAAAATTGGTTATTTTGTGCTTTTAATGCTCCTACTTAAAGTTTTAAACATTAGGTGTATTGCCCATATTTCAAGTCTAATTGTTTCTGATAAGCTATCAGCAAAAAGTTAATGCTTATATTTAATTAAGTGGCACTTTCCAGAATTACTGTGCCAGTAGTACTATAATTAAATGATGTGAGAACAGTATTTGATACATATGCTCATATTCTTTGCTAATACCAAAAATAGAATCTGTAAATCTGTAAATAGAAAAACTGGATGCATTAAGCAGCAGGCCAGAGCAGCAGGCCGGGAAGGCTACAGCCATTACCACATCAAAGGGACTAATATTAATATCTCTCTAATGCAGCGTTTTTTAAGCATTTCTTGTGTTCTGATGGGCTTTTCATAATTGACCTCCATAAGTCATAAATTATTAAAAAAAAGAATCTGGGAACTATGTGAATTGCTAATACCTCCTGGAATGCTGCCACATTATTTCCATCAGTAGGTTATAGCTACCAGTTAGGCCTGAATTCATCTCACTTAACTTCAGCCATCTGTAAGGTGGCTGTCGAGGCACTTCCGATGAAAGAGAGGCAACCCAGAGACAGAGCTCCAGAGGGCGGTTCTTTCTTTACTAAAATACATCTCCAAAGTGGGTGGAATAAATCGTGCCCTGGAGGTGTCCCCTCCTTCTCTCTCTCTTTGTAGTCGAAGGCCTTAAACCAGATGCTTAACTTTTAGACAGCTGAAGTTAGTTGAGGTGAAACCAGACCTTTCCCTCATGTTCCCAGGTGAGAGTTGAAAATTCTTGAACAATGAAGATCCTTCGATAACAGAGTTTATTCTGACTTATGACTCAGCACTTGGATGCCAGCCCAGGTCTGCCTGGATCTTTGATACCAGCTTCGACAGACCCACCAGACTTTATCAGCTTTTGTTATTGCAATGTTGATCCTCTGCCAGCAACATGAGATTTAATGCTCTTTAACACAATATTCCAGGCTTTTGCTGCAGGCAGCTAGCCATAAAAACGTAGAATGCTTTTCCTTTATACTTTTGCAAATACCTTTGAAGAGGGTTTTCTGAATCTAAAAGCTTTTCTGTTTTATTAGTCCTGTAAGTAGATCTAATTAAACATGTTAGCTCTTTCTATGCCTCTAAAATATTTCCCATTACATTACCTCTGATGAGGAGGAAGGTGGTTTTGGCTCTTTAACTTATGCAGTTCCCCCTCTTGTTTATCTGCGTTAATTTTTTACACAGAGACTGCAAGGTCTTTCTGTTGCATGGAAAACACTGACATGGGCAGTTCTCATTTAAGGACTTTCAAACTATTGTAAGATATCTAAATATGATTAACGCCAAAGTTTAAAAATAATTCTGAGAAATCTTAACTGAAAGGAGTGTGACTGAATATACAGATCAAATCGAACTATGGGTCAGAAGAATTTTAATTAATTCTTGGGGAACCAGTCAGTCCTGTCCTGTGGTACTTGAACTATGTAACTTGAATGAGAGAAAGGGGGGCAAAAAGGTGATTCAGCAGTACCTGACTATAGTTACGAACACTGTTTATCCGAGTGCTGCTCTTAAAAGCAATCGTAGACACAATATCTATTTTGAGCTTGGGGTGACCTGGGAGAAGCAGAGACTTTGCCTGGACACTTACAGATCAGATCACAATTAGCTTGAAAAATCTTAGAGGCCGAGCTGACCCGCTGAACATCTGAAGGGGTAAGAGGTGGGTGTGCTGCCATGCTGGGCTGAGGCAACAAGTGCAGTGGGCAGAGCAGCGTGGAAGCAGCATTTCCTTCACTGCTTCACACAGGCAATGTTCTTCTGATCAGAAAACAGAAGCCAGGAAAACAAGACCATGAACGTCTGTTTTTGAAACTACTCTTTAATTCAGGAAGCTGATCAAAAGGGGTAAAAATCTGTGACTGTTAACGGTTTTATAGATTCATCCTGTTAGTCTTGCCCTCCCCAAATAACTTGTAACCCACTTCTGTGCATGAGAAAATGCATAGGGTTAAACCTTGTCATGATGACTTCAGGTGGAACGCTTGGTCATTTACCAACAGGGGGAACTTGAACCATGGGTGGGAGGTAGAGACTTCTTCCTTTTGCAGGAGCTGAGCAGTCTGATGGAAGCGGTGTTAGAGGCAACCTCAGCCTGGAATCTCTGGAGTTACTTCCCCCCACTCCTAAGACCTTGAGATAGAAATAGAAATCCTTTAGCTGCTACCTTTGTCCTGTTGTTTCCGAATATCACCAAGTCCACAGAGGTCCAGTAGCACTCTGTGCCAGACTGAGCTCCCTCCTCCAGAGTCGGTAAGATGGGCTCCTGCCTGGGTGCGGTTCCAGAGCTGACCAAACCTCGTGCTTACAAGCATAAGGTGGTGAAATGTCTCAGAACTGGAGCACTGGGGACAATCATGTAAGCAGCTCTGCAGAAGCCAACTCAGGTCTGGTGGGGACCGGCTGGGGTCATATTGTTTTACTACAGGAGTTTTGGGGATACTGACTTTGCATGCTCACCTGCATCTCTGCAGTGTGTTCTTCAGAATACCCTGTGGTACCCCTTTTGGCTGGCTTTGCCATGTGCTGTATTTATTGCAATCCCCTGCCTTTCCCTGTAACCCAGAGAACAGAAAATTAAATATCAAGTGCACAATATAAACAAACTTAAAAAAATTAAATACTTCTTGTTATCGTTCAGTGTTAGATAATCTGAACTATCAAAGATGATAATTAAAAAGAAAAAAGTGCCCCAATAAATGATATTTGTAATTGGTGTGCAAACCACCCATTCTGCAAAGTCTCAGGAAATGTGTTCATATCCCACTTCTAAGACAAAGACAAGCATAAACCAATTAAAATATATTTTAGAATTTTTTTAATAATTACATAATCTTTTGTTTCTTTCTATAACTTTGTTCGGAAACATTTATTTACATTCTCTGCGTTTTGCTGTAGAAAATGCCAAACCGGACCTCGTACTGCTAGCCCTGCCCTCAGCTGTGAGCAAGGCACTGTTATCTTCTCATACCTTACTTTCTCCAAGGGCAAACTTGGTCTCTATGCCTTCCCAAACATTATTCCTGTATCTGAAGAGTGCTAATGGAGAGCTACACAGTCTAGAATCAGAACAGTGTTAGAAATATGGGCAAATTAATGTAATGCTATCACCTGTACAACAATTGCGTTAAAGCAGCAGTGGTCCTGGTTGCATTGATGTCGACAGTGTTGCAATTTCAGCCCTGTAATTCCGTATGGAGTTATGCTTCTTTGCCACTGTTCTGCTTGTGTGGATAAACAGAAAATTTTATGGTTGGTATCCATCGTACTGTAACTTTAATATAAAATCTACTCTGTAAACAATTAAAGCAAAGTAACTGCCTCATGCGCAACTTCTAGCTTGTTTACTGCAGGTGAGGTTTTTAAAAGACTGAAGACTTTTCGTACTTTGTTCTTACCTGTCGTCCGTTATGAAAGGTTGAGGAAAAAACTCTTTATTTCCATATCAAGAAATGTTTAAAGCGTTAAATCAAAATTTTATATGATCTCCTCCCAAACTACACAGTACTGACCCGCTGCTTGCCTTTGCACTTGCTAGGCTGGGAATCTTCTGAGGTTTGCAACCGTACCTTTTAGAAAGATCCAGTCTAACCTATGCGTCTTCTTTCTTTTTTCCAAGTGGATCAGCAGCTTGGACTTCACAGCTACTTGCTGATGAGAAACTAATAATGGTGCTAGGTGTCTCTTTGATCTAATTTTAAAGACTTGTTTCCATGACCACAATTTAGTATCAAATCTCATGGAACAATATTTCTTTTGAAGCTTTTACTTCCCCCAAAGCGCCAAGCCTATACTTTTCTTAGGGTTGTCCTACGCCTTGCCTTGCCGATTTGTATTAGGTTGTCCTCTGTCTTACTCCAGGCTTGCTTTTTTCTTTTTGAACTGATCCCTCTCCCACATAAACACCTCCAAAATAATGAGTAGCCTTTTAATTGACTTTATTTGGGGAGCACACATTTTAGGTGTGGAAGCTCTCTAATTTCACCTTGGTGATGCATAAATCAATGCCTCCTCCAACTTCTTAAATGAAGGGCAAGAAATATAATTTTACAGCAATTTAAATCATGGATAAAGTCCAAATTTTTAAAATAGAACAGTAACTTGGCTGCGTATACTTTGCTCTCAGCCATGACGCTCATAAAACCACATACTCAAATATAACCCAGAGGATGCCCACATATATTCGGACGGCACAGGGAATCTGTACCGGCGCCAGCTGGAGCGCGGCGACTCGGGCCTCGGGAGGATTATGCGTGAGGGTTACAATTTTTGAGACCAAAATAAAGATGCACACGGGGGGGGGAATTTTGTCTTCTCACTTCTAGCAGCCAAACCCACCTCTTCAAAGAGTGGGGTTTTAAATTACTGGTTTTTCTTCTCCTTTTCCCCCCGCAGCACACCTGGGCATCACTTCCCCCCTCAGAGCAGAGACAGCAGGGCGGCTTGCCACCCAACCGC
>NW_009201007.1:0-17661 GCF_000690835.1 Fulmarus glacialis | reverse complement strand
CCACCGCGCAGGCTCTGCCGGCTGCGTGGCCGTGCCACCGCGCGCCCGGGGGACTTGCCTGCTGGCAGCCGTGACCGGCGCCTTTATAGACTTAGAGTTGCCTTGTGCCAGAGCAGGTGTGTTGCACTCGTAATCGCACTGCCGTTTGAAGAATCCACTTTCCACTTGCTCTGCTCTGCAGAGCAAGGATCTGTGGATCAGGTAATTCCCAAAAATAGTAAAGGAGACGCCGTGCCACCGCGCGCCCGGGGGACTTGCCTGCTGGCAGCCGTGACCGGCGCCTTTATAGACTTAGAGTTGCCTTGTGCCAGAGCAGGTGTGTTGCACTCGTAATCGCACTGCCGTTTGAAGAATCCACTTTCCACTTGCTCTGCTCTGCAGAGCAAGGATCTGTGGATCAGGTAATTCCCAAAAATAGTAAAGGAGACAAAGATGCTGCTGCTTCTGAGGCAGCCCAGCCTTCCTCAGGCCCTGCACCCTTTCTCAGGGCTTTCTGAGCCCTGAAGTCACCCAGTGATAGGCATATATACTGCTTTCCTACTGCAGTTAACAAAAAGGTCATTAGTGGGAGGAAGCCTAGACAGCAAATCCATAACACATCTTCCACATGGCATGTTTGTGTAAAGACTATGAAGTTCTTGCTTGCTATAAAGAGTAAAATGATGCAGTGTCATTACAACGTAGGCAAAAGAAACTACTCCCAGGAGGCTACAGGTCAGTCCTGTAAGCTGGAGGCACGAAGCCAAGCTTTCTTAGGGGCATTTTCTCTTTCTTCCACAAAATCCCCTATCAGAGTCCCACAGTTGTCTCCAGCTGCCCAAAATGAGAGTGGCGGTGAAGTCCCTATGGACAGGAATGTCCAGCATGTTGACATGTGCCCTTTTGTTTTTCCGATTACTTGTGACTATAGCAGATGTATGTTTAGTTATTTTTGTTATTAACCCAAGCTATCTCTCTGACAGTTTAGGACCACAGGCTGGACCCTCTAGGACACCTCTCTGCCATATTCTTTGCCTGGTTTTCCTTTACCACATTATCTCTGCCTGGACTTGGTTGGACCTTTAGCCCTTGTTCGTGGTTTCCTCCTGCCAGACAAAACCACTGGTGTGTATCCCGGGTCTGAAGGTAGCACAGCTTTCGTTCTTTGTTCCCTGCTATCACTGCTGTTTCACTATTTGCGCAACAACTTGTAAATAGCAGAGGAGGCATTGCGAGGGGTGCTGCACGAGAAGCCTCGGAGGCTGATAAACCCTCTGTTAGTGCTCAGAGCACTTGGACAGAGAAGCAGGTGGTCCTCATAGCAGACGTGATCAATAGACACACAGTGGCTGGCTTTGCGGGGTGTGCGTTCTCAGCGTCGCTGCAGGGGCTCCTCTTAGTCTGGAAGCAAAAGCAACGTCCCTAGGTGAACCACAAGGCTGCTGCTGCCCATCGGTGCAATGAAAGCTTGCCATGGCTTGTGTCAGCAAAATTTTTTTCTCACGTATATTACTGTGTATGCATCAAGGCTAAATAGCTATTTCCTGCTCAAATTCTTCCTAGTTCTTATATGCGTCTTTTTTCAATATTAAATTCTAACAGTAAAATCCACACACACCATCACTAGCCCCTGCCCCTCGCCTAAGCCACAAATGCAGTCTCATTTCTAGGTCTTTGATTAAGGAGACCTTTTTAGGGATTAACATCTGCTGTCTATTGAGTGGCAGATGTCTCTGAATCAAACAAACACTGACACTTGTGTTCAGAAGGGCCAACCTGATTATGGGGTAAGGAGACAGAGAGCTAAAGGTCTTTGAGGGGAGGAGGAGATGTTGCAGCATCTCCAGATTCTGTAGGAGTCTCACAGTAGAGTAGGGAGTAGGAAAGGGCAGAGCTGAGTTACGTGGCGTGGCAATGAAGAAACCCAACCTAAATGCATTACTGAATTTCATAAACTATCATCCATCTATGAGGACAAAGAGCAGAATATTTTGGCACTTGATTGGATTAATAATTGGGAATCTGATTATTGTCGCTCTTCTCCCTTTGCATGTCTTCATTCTTTGCTGCATTGGGGAAGGAGGAGGGTAACTCTGGTGTAGGGGGTCTCCTCTGGCCCCAGCCCTCTGCGCCTGCCCTGGCGCGTACCCCTGGAGTGGGCCATCTCGCCGCCAGCAGCCTATGCGTGCTTGTAGTCCTGCACTCTCACTCCAGCATGGCATCCATCCATTTATTTATTCAAACTTCTGGGACGCGTGGATGCAAGGCACAGAGCTGTGTTACGGTAGTCCTGAGCTGTTCCTGATCTGATCACCCGCGCTGCCCATCACGTTGATGGCAGCAGATGCAGAAGAGTGAAAACTCTGGAGGTCATGTTCTTCTAGCATTACTCTTAAGAGAAACTACAGTTCAGCTGCGCTCGGCTGTAAGCTACCCAAGAGGCTGTGCCTTGTCTTCAGCAGCGGTGGTGTCTTTACCTGCCCTCTGTGCCAGCTGTACAGCTAACACGTAGACGGATGGTCTAACATGGCCGACATAAAAAAGTCTTATTTTTAAAATAAAAAGATGTGCCCTGCTTTGCTAATGTTAATTATAAATTTCTCAGTGGCTTAAATATGACCAGCATTTGGATCTTTTTTTTGTTCTGACAAGCCATCAGACAGCACACCCCCAGAAGCTGGTTAATTGAACCAAGAGCATGGGATGTTTCAGCATCAGATGTAGGATTTGGCAACTATAAAATTGAAGCTACATTGGACATCAGAACCATCTACAGGTCCTTAGAAGCTGCAGCTTATGAGTTTGGGATGTTCTATTAATGCTCGTGGTTGGACAATCCAATTACAAAGCACTTAATGTCATAAGTGATAAGGAACAATGTCCTCTGTTCTTATGAAATTATGACTATATCAGCATGATACAGCAAATATTCCCTAAGCACTTTTATAATAGTTTATTAAAGTAAGTTTGTCTGGGTTTACCTAGAGTATTATGGGGCGTACCCGTTCTGTAACTCTCAGCAGCACCATAATTCAATGATGTTTGCAGAAGGAGACTTTCTCCCTTTTCATCACATGATGTATTTCTTCTTGTGGGTTGGATCAGCATTCAAAGAAGTCTGAAGTTCGTGACTTCCCATTTAAGTGTGTCTGTACACTGCTTAAAAACAAATCTGTATTTCATAGTAATTGTACAGGCACAAATCCAGAGAAGACAGTTTAACAGGTAAAGCAAAAGCCGCGCACGCAAGCAAAGCAAAACAAGGAATTCATTCACCACTTCCCATGGACGGGCAGGTGTTCAGCCATCCCCAGGACAGCAGGGCTCCACCACGCGTAACAGTGACTTGGGAAGACAAAGGCCATCACTCTGAACGACCCCCCCTTCCTCTTCTTTCCCCAGCTTTATATGCCGAGCGTGACGTCATATGGTATGGAATAGCCCATTGGCCAGCTGGGGTCAGCTGTCCCGGCTGTGCCCCCTCCCAACTCCTTGTGCCCCCCCAGCCTGCTCGCTGGTGGGGTGGGGTGAGGAGCAGAAGAGGCCTTGACTCTGTGTGAGCACTGCTCAGCAGTAACGAAAACATCCGTGTGTTTTCCGCACAAATCCAAAACATAGCCCCATACTAGCTATAATGAAGAAAATTAACTCTACCCCAGCCAAAACCAGCACACGCAGTCGGAGAGACTTCCCACCTGTGTTGTGCACCCCAAGGTAGCTGCAGCACCTAGACCAGACCTGCCACAGGACAGAAACTTCTCATGAGCCAGACTTACTAGGAAGTCTTTCCCATTGATGAGCACATGACATGCTTTTATTCCTCCCAATTTTCCTGCCTGCCTTTCTCCTTTGAAATTGCCTCTTTTCTAGTCTTTTAAGGATTAGATAGTGGTTTGCCTTGTTTCCCAGATAATGGATTCTGGAGACAGGCAAAAAGAGGATGTGGAAAAAGTTGTTGTTGTGGAATAGACCTTTAGAGGTGGATCAGAAGGGTTGTGTGGAGGGTTGGGTATTTCATGTGACAAGGTTGGGGAGACCATGAGAGTGCATTTCTTGTTACTTCTGCTTGGGATGGAGTCTCCTCCCTCCCACAACCGCCGTATTGCCCAGCATTTGGCTGCCCTGAGCTGCACATCAACCAGCTGAGTCTGCAGAGACTTCTGTGTCAGTTTTATGTACCATTTCTATTTCGTTTCTATTTATGTACCATTTCTATTTCATTTCTATTTATGTACCATTTCTATTTTGCATGGCTTCAGAGTTTGGTGACCCTCGGCATCAGCCTCTGAGTGCCTTTTCCTGTGTTCCTGTGCACCTTGGCCTTTGGTCCCTGTCCCCACGCAGGCGAGCACATCCCAAGTGGTAACTCAGTAGTGATGCAGTCAAGAGATGCTGCTTTACTGTTGTGGAACTGAATCTGAAAAGTAAAACAGGATTTTTATTTGCGTTACCCTGACCTGTGGAACTGGCTTCTACTGGGAGAGCAGTGATAGATAGATAGATAGGTGTGTGCATATGTATATGTATATGTATACATACCTACACAAACACACAAGAGTTTTTAAATGTTATTAGGTGCTGCCTTCCTTTTGTGGGTCATTAGCCCCCAAGGGAGAAAGCACCAACATTATGGATTTGAACTACATGCTATTTCTTAAACTGTGTAATAAGCCAGGTCCCCCTGCATGGGTTTCTGTCCTTCAGAAGTGACAGGATATGTTGCTGACATCAGATGTCCTTTTGCGAAAGGTCTGTGGTTTTCTAGGCAGGCTTTATTTATAAAATAAATCTTTTACCTTTTTCCCTGGCCAGCAAATGAGCCTTACAGTCTCACTACCTAATTGTGTTGTAGAAGCTATGCAATTTGTCTTACGAATCTAGCTGGATTAGCCTCAGTCATGGTTATTTATGGTGTTGCTTAAAATCATTATGTCTGACGATATTCCTTACAGAATCTAGGGATCTTGGTGTACATACAGATAAAAGCGTTTCTGATACATCTTTCCTTTTTATGCTCATGTCCGAGTGTGCTACCGAGTCCTTTACATTGGCGCAGTGCTGCTGTTTGTTCATGGTGTGTGAACACCGTGACACCTGAGGCCCCTGTGCTGTGGTCAGAAAATAGCCGGAATTGTCAAAATGCAACATATTGGATATTTTCATGGGTATTTTCATTCTCTGATGGCCTGGAAAAAGCTTCCTGAAAAATTGACCTGCATTGTATAGAATACCTACTTCATTAGGAAACATTTAAGGAAGCCAGGAATGCATATTTGTTGCACAAAGGGTAATGTTTTGCCAATAACAAGTGACAAAGAGCTGCTGCTCTCTCCAGTTTCTCAGAAGCCTGATACTTGTCTGGCTGCTCTCTGACAATTAATTAGTTCAGCCAAGTGCAGTACAAACGTTTGTGCCGGCGCAGAAGACCTTGCTCCATTGCAGCGGATGAGCTGGCTGGGTCCCTCACACGGAGCGTGCACGAGTGCGGGGCTCGGCCACGCGTGTGAACATGCCTTGTTTCAGAGCGGAGCAGGGCACGTGCTGCTCAGCATCCTGGAGACCCCGCTGCTCTTCAGAAACAGAAAACCACCTTCCTAACGTGTCCAAGCACACTATCAAGTTGTGCACTGGGACTTCTCTGCTTCTCATTTCATTCTCTACCCAAGATGGATGGATTTGGGGGGGAAGAGATGGAAATGACTAATTCTCATGCCTCAGCTGTATTCTGTTCTGATATTTAGGTACCTGGGCTTTTTTTGTCTCTATTGCTATGTCTTTCTGCTAAATACTGCTTTTGGCATTGGGGAAACAGGGAAGCAAAGAACAGGCAGAGGGAAAGGTCAAGCTGCTCAGCCTGTCACGAGCAAAGAGCTTCTGAGGAAATGGCCATGAAATAAAGAACAAGTTCTGTGAGCAGCATAAGTAACAGGATGTGATTTTCGTGGTTTTGAATCCCTGAGTGGCGCTTTCCTCTGTCTGTCTTTCCATTAATAACACTGTTGGCCATCCCCAAGGTGCGATATGACTGCTCTGCGGCGGTGCAGGTGCTGTCGGGGCAGCGAGGGTCACCTGCTGAAAAGTAGACATGTTTGTTTATATAATGTGGATAGCAAAAATACTAGCTGTTTCAATACTCTCAAAAAATTAAAAGATTAGGAGTGAAAACATTGATGAATTCCAAATTTAGTGCTTTCCATTTTCATGTAAACTGGAGATTTTGTTCTCCGAAATAAAACCTTAACTATAGTATCGCTTTGACAATTGCAAATATGCTTTTCTAATGTTTTATACCTTTTTTATTCTTATTGACCCGCCACAGTTGTGATAAACTGTATGATCAGGAATTCTGCCTCCCTCAGGAAAAGACGGTGGACTGTAAACACATGAGATTTTTTTAAAAAAGGAAAGAAAGGAAAGTAACAGTATTTATTAAAGAGAAGTCTTTTGTGTCTCTGCTTTTCACTCTCACCTCCCGTTTAGTTACTATTTATGTACAAAATCCATCAAGAATCCTGTTAATGTTGCTCACTCACAGAATTGCAGTAAGATTGTTGTGCCATATTATTACTTTTGATCTAAAAATTCTTTTTAAAAGTAAGTGCTAAAAATTCCTCTAAATAAAGGGCAATACAGTATAAAATATATATCTGTTCATACTCAGCAAATGGTGCAGTTAAACCAAACCATACTGAAGATTAAATAACAGGCAACCCGTTCTTCATAGCTGCCGTTTTGACAAGTGCCATTTAGCAAGGATGTAGGAGCTTTGTTTGGCTGCCACTCATGTTAGGAAAAAATGCCCTACGTGTGCTCATTGCAGAGGTCCGTCTGTCGTGCTGCATCCCGAGGCTCTCAGCTCAGCTCTGCTCTACCTTATTTCCTCGGTAGGGAATACATTCAAATGCAAACTTAAAGGAGAACGCTTGCATAAGATGAGAAAACTAGATTTTAGCCCCCTGCTATTATCTTTTGGCTTATCAGAGAGAATAAGATACGCAGGGTTATTCCTGGGCAGAGTACTCCAATTGGAGACCTTTCTCGGCAGCAGCAACTCTCTGGGTAATGCCTTCAGGATCGAGGCAGAATTTAAGCCGTGGTCAAACACTGCTGCTCGGTGGCAGCGATGAGCTCGGGTATTGATCTGCCCCTTCCTGATGCCCCGTGCCATTAATCCAGCGAGCAGTTTCCTACGAAATGGATCTGTTGCCATTGGGCACGCAGGGCTGGATTGGGTAGCTGCTGGGCGGCCAAGCTGAAGTCACAGCGATGACTCAGCTCGGTAAGTGCTGTCTGATGTTCATGGAGACATGCATGATGATGGGCCACTTGAGGGATGGTGAATAACTCAGCAGCATTAATGAGCGGAAGCATAAAAGCTCCGTAGATGCCTAATGGGTGAGCCGCAGTAGGAAGATCCTCTTCTCTGCTGTTGAATGCTTGAAGCATATTTCTTCATTTTGGTGATATGATATAATTAAGTACTGTTTGGTAGGTTTGATAGAAAGGCTTGTGAAGTAATGCTGTGGCTCCTTGGGAACAGGCTGGAGGCAGGCCCTTGTCTGCTGGGGACTGATGACCCATCTGCTCGGCTCAGCTGGTGGGGTGGCTGCAGTGCTGGAGGAAGGAGAGCGGCCAGGAGGAGCCGGGGGTTTGTCCATGTCCAGGCTCGTGCACAGCCCCTGTGCCCCCCATCTGGAAGGGACCTCCATCTCCCTGGCCCTTACAGCTGTCTCTTCCAGGAGACATGGCTCTCTCCAGCCAGCCGTGACAGAAATCAATCATTAGAAGAATTGCATGAGATTCCTCGTGGAGAAAGGACTCGGTATATTTTGTATATTGAGTTCCTACATGTGCGGACGCAGATGCTGGAGCTGCTGTAACATTCACTTTCTTGCTTTTTCTAAAGGAAGGATCAACAATGGTCACAATGAAATTCATCAGTAGTTAATAGAGTTGTGCTAGGCATGCTAAGTTGGTCTTAACCACAAATTATCATTAATCCTTTCACTTCCAGGATGATGTTTTCTCATTGATACTTTCACTGTTTGAGTACTTTGATAGTTCCTTAGTATGGTCTCTGTTGGTGGCCCTCCAAATGCTTTGTGTTGAGTGTTGGGCGTATAGGACAAAGGGAAAATAGAGCTATGTTTGGTCAGGTCTTACAAGGTCTAGGTTTGAACTGTCCTTTTTCCCAAGGGAAAGATACTAGGGATTTTAATGTGATATTGAAAAGCAATTCTGAACAGACAGGACTTGAATGTGGCCAAACTTCTATCCAGCCAAGTTACTGACTTTAAACCTGGAGAGGGGTGCTGCGGTTGATGGAGGAATTAATGCTGCGTGCAACATGCACAGTATGTGCACAGAGGTATTTGCTGTCAAATAACTATTGTTTACAGTTATTCTGATTTCTGATTGCCAGTTGGCAGACCCAACAGCTGATATTAAAGTTTGGGAGGTTTTCATAGCTCTGGCATATCAGCTGTTTTTAAAGAACTGAAGTGAGCTTTGCTCACCTTTATGCTGGGAGTCACTTCACAATTTGCTGTCATCTTAGATGCAAGCATCTGCCGTGTGATAGCTCTTACGGTTACTTTGCAATACCTTGGGCCTGGCGCTGAAAAACAAGGTCTTTCAGTACAGAGGTCCTTCACTAGAGGAGATGTCTTCCAGGGCAGATGCCTTTGTAGCAATTTGGTGGTAGACACATCAGTGCAATGAAGTAAGCTTCTGCCGATGAAAAATTAAGCATTTGGCAGGCATTAACTCCTCCTGAAGGTTCTGCACTGTGAAACACGAGTATCCCCTTCTTTCTTAGGTGAAAAGTTATACCTATATTTATTCACTTCAGCGTGGAATGGAAACTTTGGCGCCTGGGAGGCACGTTGTGGCAGCAGCACAGAAACGAAGACGTTAGGCCACATCGCTCTCAATGCCATTGCCCGGCAGCGCCGTTTCAAGATGACTGATGAGGTTTTTCGAAATAGCACAGTGAGTGTTCTTGCCTTGGGATCAAGAAAAACTTCAACATTAATTTACGTTCGGAGATTAAATAAAGCCCTCCATTCTTCATTGGAAATAATTAGATTTCTCTCTGTTCCCAAGTTTTATCAAATACCTAACTAAAAAACTAATTTCGTTTGCCTCTTCGACCAGCTTATATGCTGTCATCATGGCCGTAATGAAAGATGACTCCAAATACAAGACTTAACTCAAAATGTATGTCAACCATAGGAAGACGTACTTTCCGCATTTTATTCAGAAAAGGCTTGTTAACTGTAGTTGTATACAGGGGTCCAGATCCTCGTGGAAATCTGTGGAGTGCTGCTGAGCAGGAGTAAATGGTGGATCCAGGTTTGGATCCACTTAAAAGGCAGAAAGAAGGTGGGTCATGGTGTCTTCAGGGATTTCTGCAGGTTGGTCTGATTTTTCATCATTCTTCTTTAAATAATATTAAAGCCAGAAAAGCTCAGCAGAGAGATGAGCATGTGATTAAAGCTACGCAAAAATCTAGATGCCTAACAGCCTTTCCGTAGGAAGCGTGACAGCTGCAGAACACATCTCCCTGATTGTCCTCCTCCCTCCTCTCAGCAGAGCCGTCCGTGCAGTGGGAAACACCGTTCCCATCCACTTTGAAACCTCCCCTGTGAGGGTCTGCTGCTCTGTGTCCTGAAGGTCAGCAAATCCGGGCCGTTGCACATCGAGGATACTTGCTCAAGGCTATGACCAAAGGGTGATCCAAGATGCCTACAATTTTTTAAATGTTTTAAAATTTAGTAAAGACATCAGATTTTGAGAAATCTGACTGTCTATAATTTCTATCAAACGAAGAAACTATATAGCTGGCGTGCAAGAGGAGAAAGGGTGGAGAACAAGACCAAACAAAAGAAAAATGCTTCTTTTTCTTTTTTGTTTCTTAGGTTTATATGCTGTCACTTCTTTAGTTTTTACTTGTTTATTTGGATTAATGTCTCTCAGGAGGTAAAGAAGTCTACATGTTTTTTGGAGCTGCAAGTCAAATAATCACCCATATCCAAAACTCGATTATAGAAACATCTGCTTAATGTCTGATGAGATGTTATTTTCTCAGCATGACATTAAAAGGAAGTGCTTAATCTGAACCACCTAAAATTGTTTTAAATCATAGGATTCAGAGCATGTAGATAACATTCTGCATCCCCCTCTGATGAATTCTTGCAGGAAAATTGGAAAATATTCCATAACAGATGCCAAAGAGAAGAACTCAGCTCCCTGCTTGTTGTGTGCAGGTACCAATAAGGAGAGCTTTTCCTGACATAGTTTCAGTGTGCTGGTTGTGTGCCATTTATGTCAACAGCAAAACAGAAATCAGGTTCCTTCTGGGAAAAAAAAAAAAAAAAAGTGCAAGCCTAGTTTTGGATGTGTTTTGAGCACGCTCCCAGCTGTACCTATGTGACGTGTTTTACTTTCCTGGTACAGAGGGCTGGCCATGTTTGTAGATGATATAAATCTGTACGGGTCTGTTGAGCTTCAAGGAGGTGTGCGGATGTGTATGAGATGAGAACATGAACACATTCTTCAGGCTACCGAGTTGAAGTTACTGATGTGTGGCACGCTGAGGTGTGATCTTGAACAGCAGGTTTTATTTTAGGTCAGAAGAGGTTTTTGTCTTTAGCATAAGCAACTGAGAAAGGGATTTTTAATGGAAGTGTTGACATGACCTGAAAACACCAACAGGCTTGCTATGAATAAAAGTTTTATCAACTACTGTTACAAGTTGGCTGTAGCAAACAGCAGTACTGAATTAAAGAGATTTTAATGATTTATGGTGTTCTGACAAACCAGTCCTTCATCAATCTTGTGATAAAGCATAACTTTTCAGCAGGGAAAAAGTAAAGTCCTAAGACTGCATGAAAAATATCGTAAGGAGTGAAATGTGGTGAGGTGTTTGGAATAGAAAACAAAATCAGCTCTTGAAGGCATGAAGGCAGATTTGTTGAGCTGGTAGCCTCAGCATGGCTCCTGAGGGTTGCAGTCATTTTCCATTCACTGCAACTTTACACCTTTTAATTTGCTTTATACCTGAGTACATAGGTTCTGGTTTTGACTTTTGCCTCTGAAGGGGAGACTGAGTTATTAAAATACTTGCTGTTATTCTTAGAGGTGTAGCTATAAAGTGGTCCCAACTGGCTGAAACCATTAATTGCAGAAAAGCTGCTGCAGTACCAGGTGTCTCTGGAGGCCCGGTGCCTGTGCCTGGGTGCAGCCCAGTGGATTTGTGCAGCACGGACTCCTCCACGGAGGCTGGAGATTGGCCGTATGGAGTTGGTGTGCCCGTCAGAAGCCCAAAGATGTGCTGGTATTTGCAGAAGACAGCAGAGTAGCAGCAGTAGGTACCTGTTTGCACCATGTGTCCCCCAGTCTGTGAGCGTCAGCATCTCACCTGGACTGGTTGTGGAAGCGGGTAGGAGCAGCGATGTGAGCATTACACCTGGAAGAGTTCGTTGTTTCGAGGACTACAACCAACTGATCTCAGGGGAATGGGCTGGGGGTGAAGACCACAGGTACCCCCACCCAGGAGCATCCAAACACAGGGGGGCTTCACCGTGCAAGCCTGGCCCCGAGCAGTGCCTTCGGCCTGATCCAGTCCAGAGGCACGGCCGAAAGCTGGAGAGATGTGGAAAGGCAGAGGAGCGCTGCCGTCACGGCCAGCAGCCACCCGCCTGTTTGTGTCACCGAGCCTAGTTCGTCAACATGGCATAATACAGAAGATTGCTGTGCAGATTGGCGCTGGGACCAGAGCTGCAGATGTCCCATTCTTTTAAATGGGTCTTTGTGTGCTGGAGATAATAGTTGGGAAAAACACTGCCAGAGACACTGCTGTCAAAACTGTTCCCAGAACAAAGTTCTGGTTAAATAAGCTGCATAATCAAGCAATGAAGGTTTTTGATTGTTTCAGAGTATGTTTTTATTCAGGATCAGACAGTATTATAGTGACGTGTCCCCGCTGAGCGTGGGGTAAGCGTCACGGGTAAGTTGTGTGTAAGTCTGCAGTCCTGCTCCCAGGACTTTGCCTCCAGCCGTGGCGGCGCAGCCTCGCCGGGGTGTCTCGGCTGCTGGGGCTGCGGGGTCACAGCAGGGTGCCACGAGGTCCCTCTGAACAGCACCAGACCCATTGCCCACTGGGTCACCAGCGTCATCAGAGGAGCTCTTCTAGGGATGGGTCTGAAATTTTCCATCTTGCCCAGAACGCCTTCCAACAGGACCAGCCCCGACAGGACGGTGAGGGGCTGCACAGGCTCCTGCGGTGCCGGCTGCCTTTAGCATTTCCAGCCTCTTGTGCTCATTGAGCCAAGCTCTGGGTCTGCAACCGTGGAGGGGGAACACCTTCGGGGGACCATCATCCTTGAGATGTTGGGTGCCTCTTCTGGGCCAGTTCTTGTAGGGGAGCTGCTCCTGGGTGGGGGTACCTGTGGTCTTCAGCCCCAGCCCTTTCCTCTTAGATCAGCTGATTTTACTGTCCCGTGTATCAGGTAATTATCAATTTACTTTTTGTTCACGATTCATCCTGCCCAAGGCATACAGATTCGTGCTGCCCATAGCTGCACTTACAGCTGTGCTCAAGAGAGCACGTCTGTCTGTCTGACTGTCCTCCCTCGTTTGCTCATTTCTGGGTGTTGGGAGAGGAGAACGTCTGCAGAGCCTGGCAGTGTTGTCAGATGCCCAGGACCCAGCTGCCAAGTCATTGCTTTTGTCAGAGTCAACACTGCCTTTTTGAGAACGCTTTTGATTAGACAAATCCGATTTGATAAATTTGAGGTGATTTTCGACGGAGGTTCACATCTGATACTACCTGTAACTCACGTGCTTTTGTGGCTTTATAGGAGGTGCTGTTTTCCGTGGGTTGTCACAGGCAGTAGCTGGGAGCCAGCACGGTGATTACGGGGATCAAAGGAGTTTTTGAGCAAGGGAGTGTCCCCAAGGGAAGGCCGAAGATGGTTTTGGCACAGGCCACTTCAGTCGCTGGTGGCCCTGAGGGGACCATGCCCTGGCCGGACAGGGAGGACTTGGGAATGGACCCTTCCTTGCTCCAGGTGGAGCCCATCGTTTGCAGACCGAGCCGAGCGCCCTTCACCACGCTGACGGCTGGCGGCTGGTACCCGGCAGCAAGGGGTGAGCAGCTGGGGCAGGATGTCGAGGTCCCCACTGTCGCAGGGCCTCTTTTCCCCAGGCAGTCCCAAAGCCTATGGATGCTTTTGGGTGCCACAGGCAATTTTATATTTATGCTTCACATTTCAAGTTCCAACCTCGCAAGTAAAATGGCAGCTATATCGATATTGGGGAAAACAGGGAGGGATTTGGCTCCAGCAGCCCGAGAGGGGAGAATAAGCCCCGCTGGTGGTCCAGCCAGGTCCCCTGCTCCAGCCTGCCTCTCGGTGGGACCCGGCGCTGGGACATCGTGCTGGTGGCACCGGCAGGCCTGGCGACTGCTAGGTCTCGTTGAGCATGCACAGTGGAAGCGCTGCAGGCTGGACTGGGTTTTGCCCAATGCTTCATGTCTTCTGCACTGCCGTTCTCAGACGGAGGCAGTGCCTGGTCCCAGGCCACCAGTACAGGAGGTGGTTGGTGTCGGAGGTGACTGGTATTTCCTTTGCTGAGTAAGAGCCTAGGGCCAGATAGTGGTTGTGCTTTTGCTCATGATAATTCGTCATGACTTCATCAGGGTTGGCTTATTTTTGAGGGCTGAAAACTGCTGCTCTGGGTGGTTGCAGAGCGCTGCTGGGATCAAATAAGCTCTTCCAGAAGGATTGATGCATCATCTCAGAGTCACAGCCGTTTCCAGAATGACCACTTACAACTGCTTTTCATCTCTGGGAAATATGGAGACTTTTTTAACCGTTTCAATATCTAACTGGAGTTTTGTAGATTTTCCAGACATAAATACCCAAGGGAAGTCAGCAGAAGCTGGAGGAGAAATCAATATATGTGGGCAAGGTGCAACCACTCCAAACAAGCATTTTTATAAGCTAGAGCAGTGTTCAGCTGTGGTTCACTATCGTAGGATTAAGGTGTTCGATGTTGGTGCGTAGTGCTTGCTAAGCCTTGACTCTACTCTAAAAACAGAATAAGTGAAATCCAGCTTTGTACGCTGAAACTTCCCGATGGCTCTCAGCCAACGTCAATAAAGTGTCTATGTATGTAAGGATTACAGTGCATTTGTCTCATCTTTCAAAGGCTGAAGCCACTGAGAGATTCAAGAAGAAAACCTACTGCTCGAAAGCAAAAGGAAGATCTCGTGAACCAAGCTGTGGGTATTTTCATCTGATGCAGAGGACAGGATCACGGGTGCCTTAATTTAAGATGACATCTGCATTTACAGAAGGAAAAAATAATCTTTGTGCAGCCGAGATCAAGCAATCTCAAGTATTTATCAGCTCCGCAGATCCTGCCCAGAATGCAAACTGCTTGCTTTTGTTTGAGCCCAGACAAATTGTGCTGCCCCTTTATAATTAGTTTGAGATAAGTCAGGACATGCTATTAAATGATTAGATGACCTTTCATCTGAGTGGGGATTTCAGCCCGCTGGATGGAAAAAAGTTATTGGATTTCTAAAGGAGAAAAGGCAAAGCCTGCCTAAGAGAGCAAGTTGGACTTGAAAAATGTACAGAGCAGCAAAAATTTAGACGATTGGGGAAAGTATCCTAAATTAACAAGAACAAAAAAAACTTCCAAAAAGGACATAATGTCTGAGTCCCCTGGACACCAGAAAACATCCAAATCCCAGCTCTCTATTTCCATGCCAGCTTATACCACGGTTGGGTGGAAAATAAAAATAACTCTTCTAAGCAACAGCTCAATGAGTGATGCAGGGGAATAAGAAGCCAAATCATTCCTGGCAGGTTATAGACTCTGTTTCTGCTTTTGGTGTTTAGTCCATGGTGTGACAGAGAGTGCTTTGAACCTACAGAATAAGGTTTATCCTGAGGCTTTATCCTAAGGTCAGGTTTGTGTGACTGTGTAAATGGTGCGTATGCTTCCTGCCAAAAGAGCAGGGTTCATCCCTGCAAATTACAGTTGTGGTGTGGGTGGTAGTAGAAGACAAACGGGTCAAAAGTGTAAGTCCCTCAGATATGTTCTACTTAGTCCTAGTATTAATTTTTTTTGTTTGTTTTGGTTTCTAAACCTTAAATTGTGGTCTGATATTTGAAATTCTTAGTATTTTCCCTGGATCAGTTGGAAGCTGGTGAAAACAGCCACCACCAAGCTGACTCCAGGGTTCAGAGCCGTGCCAGCTGTTCCTGCTCCAGAGGCTGCTGTTCATTCTCAAATTAAAGCTGGTCCTTTTGTCCCCCCCTTTGATTTTCAGATGCTATGGGAAAATGAGGTGAGCTTTGGGTGCTGTGCCGTGTTTCCGTGTGGTGTCTGTTTGCCCCAGGGGAGCATTGCCACAGCTCAGCGCGGCACGGCACGGCACAGCATGGCATGGAGGAGTCCTCCAGGCGCCCGGCGCTGCCATGGCGGAGGGATGCAGCCCTGCCGCCCCGTGCCCAACGCCTCGTGGGATGCCCGGCTCCTGCTGCGGGGCTTCCTCTTGGCTTCCCATCCCTTGACTTTTTGGCTATTCTTGCGCCTCCCTTTCTCTCATTGATTATCAGGACAGTTTAAGCGGATGGATTTACTGTCAGCTCATCAGAGGGTGAGTTGTTTTGGCACTGGCAATCTGCAGGGACGGCTTTGCAGCAAACGGGGTTTTGGAACATTCTCCTGCGTGCCAGCAGGGGTGGCAGGGAGCAGCGCCGCGCGTCTGCCCTGGGGAGAGGCAGCCACGAGAATCTCCTGGGTGCTCATGAAAGTCGAACGAAGTCAAGCTAACTCCTTGACTGCTTTTGCTGATAAAAACAAACTTTGTGCACAAAGCAGAGAGGCAGCTCTGACACTTTTGTTCATGTACTGCGTTTTTTAATCATAACTCTTACCTTAAAGAAAGGCGATTATTTCAAAGCCACGAGTCAGTTTTCCCCACCCGTTACTTTTTTAATATCACCTAGGTCAATGGTCCTCCTTAGTCCCCTCTAAATTAATGAAATAGCTGGGGCTGTTGAGTAAAGACCGAGGTTGTCCCAGATTCAGATGAGAAGAAGCTGCCAGCTATGTGACAATAAAGGCGTTGTCATTGTCTGGGGCCCCATAAAGTGAGATCGAACTGGGAGATGTTAAATGCACATCTCATGTCCTGAATCGCAAATGCAAGCTCCAAACCCTTTATGCCTTTAATGCAATAAAAGCAAAGGCAGCTGTATACAAACCATTTGGCAGCAGCTGAATGTTCAGGGTATCTGGGACTCTATTAAATCTTTTATGTGCCATGTCTTGAGCAATATACTGCCAGCTGATGCCTGCCTTCTGCTTCACAAATCTGGCAGCATTACATACAATTTTTTCTAATGGCTGTATTTAACCACTGAAAATTTCCTTTGTGCAGCGAGGGACCGCATTATGCAGAACGAGGACAAAGTATTCTCTTCTTTCTGCTTTCTTGCCTTGCTTCGCATTGTAGATCTGCTTGAAAATGGATTGAGATTGATTTAAACAACCACTCCGACTTGTCATGAAGTAGATGTTTATTCCTTCCCCAGGAACAGATGCACGAATGGAGAAGCACAAAAAAGAAAAGATCCGTGGTGGGGCACTGACCTTTTGGGGAGGAGGGCATTTCTGTAATTTTTTTTGGAGGACCTAAGCAGCCGAGCCTGGCCGGGGCAGCACCGAACACCGGTCCTGACGTTGGTTCGACTCACGCTAGATCCCTGCCAAGAGCTGTATTAACGTGATCATCAATTATTAACGGCTGTGGTAATCACAGTGGTACAAACAGAGCATATCTGGGGCACCGGAGAAGTGCTCTCGCCCTGGCCGTCCATCGGCTGTGGGGTGTGCCGTCCCGGGAGCCGTGCCGTCGGTCAGCACCGCGGTGAGACCCGTGCACCACCCATGGGCACGCGCCCCAGGCCACCCCGCGCTGCCCACGGGCGCAGGTCAGCCACCGCCCGCTCGTCCCACGTGGGTGCCCCTGCCACCCTGGTGTGTTGGGAGGCTTGGCTGGAAGAAGGACATTTCCATCGACGCCCACGTTGGTGTTTTTTTCCAGAAAACAGAGAACAAAATTTTCCAGAGTGCCTGAAACTGGCATGCTTTGTTTGTCGGTGATGCTGTTCCATTTCAGAAAACTATTTATTATGATTACAGAGTACAAGAAGTTTTCATCATTTTCTCATTTATTATACTAGGTTTCCATTTTCCCTGCAGAGAAACAAGAAGCAAGTGACATAAATATAAAATGCAATACCTGTTAAGATGCAAGTCGCAATCTAAAAAAAAAAAATTTAGAAATTAATGAGCTGCTAGCATAATGTGAAGTAAACTGACATCAGGAAAGAATGTTGTTCAGTGCTGGATGGCTGTTATTCAAAGGTTTGTTTTTATTTTTTTTATTTTTGCCTGGTTTATTAAATGTACAACCAGTTTAGTCTGTTTTAGGCAGGGGTTGGATCCTGCTGGTGCTTTGCATTGCGCTAGGTAGTTCATTATTATTAAGTTTGCACAAAGCAGGGGTTTTACCTGATGTTTTTGTGTTATGAACAGTCCCTGGCAGCGGTAGCCGATGGGCTTTTGCCAGGGGACGGGGCTGGGGACACCCGTTCT
>NW_009201006.1:122105-134769 GCF_000690835.1 Fulmarus glacialis | reverse complement strand
GGTGGGGGGGTGGAATACAGTGGACCCAGTCTATCCCTGGACGTTAGTAGGGTTACATGTGCTTTCCTCAGGCTGAATTTGGTCCCCGAGTTGTCACTTTTCACAGCTGAGTGACCCTTCTGCCCTCTGGAGACATTTGCTTTAAAGCTAAGTTTGCATTCATTTTCTTAACTACAGGCTGAAGCTTGAATACACAGGCAAACAAATGTGCCCTGTGGCATGGTAGAAAATGAATTTCAAAATCCTATAGCTACTCTGACTTTGTAAGAGGAGCTGTAAGGCTTGGCCTCACCCTTTCCCTCCAATGGACATTTTAAATGTTATTGCTTACAGCCATCTTGACAAAAAGAGGATTTTAGCGGTCACAGGTTACACAGGCGAGCATCTGAGAACAGAACATAGCCAAATCCATGCAGCATTTCTGAGGTTTTCTGCCAAATGAACAATTTGACTGACAATGGGACAGAACTATTTCAATTTCTACCAGAGCAAACCTTCTCATTTTCAGAAAATTCATTTGCTTTGTGCTAGAATCCACACACTTTAGTTCTTTTATTATTGCACGGAGTTCAAGTACAAACATGGCTGAAAAATGGACTTGTGCATTGCATGAGCAAAACCAAGTTTGCAGGGCTGGTGTGAAACATTCCCACTGAAGTGCTCACAAAATATGCTGAGTGTGTGATGTCACCTAGTGGTCAGGACACACGGGACTAGCAGGCAATTAATGTTTTCAGCTAATTCCTCTGCTAGCTGAAGGTACATGCTGAGGCTTGCCAGGATCCATATCAAATAAAGACCACTACAAGTAGGATGAGATAGATTTAGGTTTACACACACCTGTGACAGGATACACAGAGAGAGAATACAGGAGAACAGAAACAGTGGGATGTGACTCATTTCCTCCAACACCAGTAACCAATACTGCTAATACCAAACTCCTTATTCCCTGTGCTCAAGCCAAAAAAGTTAAATCAAGCCTTTTCAACAACAACAGTGATATCATCATGTTGCAAGTCTGCAGACACCCATGAGGAGATAAAAGCACAGAATTCATCATTCACCGTAAGTTATCCCTGTGTCTACTTTGTGCGTGAAATTTTCGCTCGGAGCTTGACTGAGCACAACGCGATACCCTCAGACACATCCCGGCTTGTGCCAACCACACACTGGGTTTCTCGGATCGGGCGATCTGCCCACACCCCTCTCCCTACACAGGGAACGAATGCCTAGGGAAGCACTTCAGCTTACACGTTCCATACACCAGCCTAGAGGCAGCTCAGCTTACTGAAGTGGCAGTTGCTTTCCAGATCTCTCTCCTAGAAGCACTTATCATCACCTAGAAACACAGACAAAAGGCAAAATGCCACATTAGCCCAATCCTCCCCACCCAGCTCCTGAGCTTCCCTGAAAGAAGCCTTAGGCCAAGCAACACTGCCCTGCCAGTGATTCCCTGGTAGGCTTTTCTTGGCTGTTCCAGTACGTTGACTTGAAGGACAATAACCTCTAGCTTGTTTAACAACTTGTCCCTGCTGTGTAATTACACTCCTTTTAATTGGCTCGTGGGGTTTAATCATCTCTCGGGACCCAGCTTCCAGCGTTTCTCATTAACTGCCGGCACGCACTCTTGTTCTGAGGACAGGGGCATCTGCTTCAGAACAGCGCGCTGGGGAGGGTCTCTCAGGTTCAGAAATTAAAGACTAACAGCAGAGCTTACAGCCATGCCTAGCCAGCCTCACCACCACATACACTTCTCCGAGTCAACTACATCCCGTTTGTAACGCACACAGCCAACTCCGCATCCCCTGGGAGAGGCAGCCAGCCCCACTCACATCCACTACCAACTTTTTGAAAGAATTAGAGAAGGCAGAACACAGCAAGGGTTGAGAAATCATGGCGAGGAAGACGCCTGGCAGAAGCATGGAATAGAGTGCATGTGGGAGCTATGCTGAGCCACTTACAGATGAGGAGTATCTCCCTGTTACCTCCCATAACCTGAACTGTTCTAACATTTTTCTTAGAAGTTTGCAAACTTAAACTGTTCTCAAAACTCTATCTAAAAATATATCTAAAATTATATCCAGAATAATATTAAAGCTCTTCATTCTAAGCAAAGTGCCTTTGCTCCACCCTGAATGAGCACAAGCAAGCATAATTCTCTGCGATGTTGAAGGCATGACAAACAAAGGAGTCTCCCAAGGTTAACAGGGATTAAGGTTGGAAATAATCACCAGAAAGCTAGCAATGAAAAGGAGGCCAAGCAGTGGAGGGACTGAGAACTAGGACGAACATTTCCATGCCTCAACCACCCATCTTCCGTAGTTACTGCTTGCCCACAGTCTGACAAACGTAAGCCTGGAAACGGCTACGCTAGCATATCACAAAGTGGCAGAGACACATTTCCATCCCAGCCCTATCTCCTGTATATACTGTCCTGCAGGATGTACCTGTGAAAGATGAAGTATGTTCTGGAGTTACAGGATGGTCAGAATGACTTATCACACCTGCAAATCCCTGTCGCACTCTGCTTCTGGACTGCAGATGTTGGAAACAACCTCTAAGATTAAATTACAGTTAGTATTATAAAATGTTACGAGCAGTGGCTCATCCTTAATTTCCTCTAGACTTCAGGAAGAAAACCACTCTTAGGTATGCTCAGGCTTTCAGAGATCTCAGACTAACAGTACCAGAAGAGAGACGGAGTTGCAATCGGCAACTTCTTATGCAGAACAGCTGACCTCGCTCATGGCTTCCCAACAGAAACCGACCTGTTCACACAGTTGTCCTTATACCAGATTTATACCCATGTGGTTTCCAAAATTACAGATTTGTTCTGGTGCAGTTTAAATTCTCTCTGACGGGTGGGTCAAAGGAAGACAGCCAAGAAACAGGTAACTATTTCCAAGGGATTCGTTTGTTTTCCATTGAATTTCTTTCCACCAAATTCAAATCTTATTCTCCCATGCTTTATCAATATAAAAAGGGAGGGGGATAGAATGAGGAAAAATGGTACTACTTCTCAATATTATATGATATAGAAATCATTACCAAAAACCACCATCAAGAATCCCAACACTTCTTAAAGTAGAAGTTAGTTTTTCTTAATAATGGTCCACAAGTAAATATTTCAAACCAGATATTTGTCACACACACCAGAACATGCGTGTTCCCCATTCCAGTCACCAACAAGCCATGATGCAAATAACATGCTGGTGGCATATGTAACGTACCTTTTATTTTGCCTGCATGCTAGCTTTCCACATTGAAAACCCCAGCTACAGGAGTACCTCACAGTTTGTGTAGTACAACTGGCTGCAATATATTATAAAGGAGATGCAAACTGCCTTCCAATAAAACAAGCTAATGTCAAATCCCAGTCAACTACAGTAAAGCCAAGGTTTCCATAGAAGAAACTATGGTAATTTTTGCCTTTTGTTACTGTTTTCCTTCACCAGAACTGAGGAATCATAAAGTTTGAGCATGGGCTATTTTGTGTCATTTGTATTATAACATACGTTATAGAAATATATGGAGGACAGCAAAGTGTACAGTGAGTTAGAAAGCCTCCGCAAAGAGGTAACCGCTATATCCACAGCAGTCAGCACCAAGGGTTGTTCACAGGAGGATGAACCAAGGACACGACACATTGCAGAAAATGGAAAAGGATATTTGACATGTGGTAAAGGAACAACACTGTGTTAAACTTATACTGGCAGGGCCTTGAGATCCAAGTAGTTTTCTATTACTTCTCAGCCACGGTCGGTAGGTTTGTTTGATTTTTCCATCAGAATTCTGCAGCTCAGTTCGCTTTACCAGAGGGGGAAGTTGCTGGGAAAGGGACTGAGAAACAAGAATCTGTCAAAGAGTTGTTTTATTTCCTACAGCACTGGCTGACTGACCAAAATCCTATAAAAAAAAAAAAAAAAAAAATCAAATTCAGGAAAAAGCCCTGAACGTGTCAAGGCTTTTGGAACAAATGGCACAATAGGTTTTTCCTGTAGCTATAGGCATGTATTTCTTCTTATTTTTTATTTATTTATTTAAGCCCCTGTAACACACCATTTCCCCCAAAGGGCTGCAAAGGTTCAAAGGCTTTGAGAGCACCAATAAATCATGACCACATAAATGTCCTGTAGTGAAGTTTGATTCTTATTTACCCGGGGTCTTTGGGCCAGTGCTCAGTCTGTGTTGGAGGAGGCAGATTTACTTCTCCTGAGATGCCCTCAATTCACAGAGTGCTCATCTTTCAAGCAGCACCACTCCAGGCCTCAGCTGCCAAAACACTTTTAGCTGCAAGTTTCCATCATTTGCTTTATCACACTTCCCTTTCCCCTCCCAGATACTGGTCTAAACCAAGTTATGTTTAGAAATACCTTGTGAGTGGCCAGACTGTGAGTCAATGAATCTCTGTAAATCACTGCCATATGCAGAAGAACTTCAGCCTTCAGTGGGCTTTCTCCTTACGCCATCCCTAGCTACGATTCCCTCTCTAAAGTAATGCTTAGGACTATGGCATATTATATAGCCTGGTAGGAAAGCTCAGGACACATATAAGCAGACTACAGGAGTGGGGTATGAGAAACAAAGAGTATTAAAACAGGACAGAAATACTATTTTAGATTAATTGGGTGCCCAGTTGCATAACTAACATGCAGTTTTGTCCCGCAGGCAGTAAAGCAGTATATCAGTCTCTACTCCACAGCAACGATGATCTATTCATTCAACTCCACTAAAAGGAAAACAACATCAGCAACAGAAGTTCCAGCAGTTTGATTAACGTAAGCACCTGATATTGTAGCTGTTTATCCACATTTTTCTCAGTTAGATTACTGAATCTGGCACTCATTATTTAATGTCTATGAATATTTGCACCAAATCCACTTTGAAGTACCCTTTTTAATTATTCACAGATAACAGTTATAGGTATTCACTGACAATTTGTGAACAGAGTCCATGTTAGTCTTAATTTTTTAGAAAGTCATTCAAACAATGAACAGAACCAATACCTAATGAAGTAAATTAACTGCTTACGTGACATAAAACTGAAACACTACAGACTCTGATGGTTTTTCAAATATGTACATGGAAAAATAAGAATTAATAACAACTAATTATACCAAGCCATTTGGTTATAAAACCCTGAACTTGGGGGGGTGGGGTGGGACAGGACATGGCATGACGACACAGAGACAGAGTGTTCAGGCACTTCGGAAACATCACAATTCCGTGCATCATTCATTAGAAAGAGATAAATTTGCCAGACTTATTAACTAAAATCAACTGTTGGATTCAGTGGAAAGTGATTAGGACACACGTAGGTTCAATTGCAGTGGTAACGCATGTAGAGAATCATCTCCTCAAACATCAACAGCCTTGAACCCTGCAGAAATCTGCACAGCTCTGCCGTTTAGGAAAGGCCTTTTGTCATTAATAGTTTAGAAGCGTGGAAGGGAAATGTTGGCAAAATCCCAGCAGCAGATTTGAATGAATTAACTGTAACCCAAAAAACAGGTGAGCATATTAATCTGCAACGAAGACCACTTTGTTCCCCCCATCCAAAAAAGCAAAGTCTAAATAAGGATCTAGCATGCTCCAAATTATATCTATCTGACTTTTATTTAATTTGCCTTAGCTTTCTTGGGCAGGGTCGACAAGCTTAAAGCAAATGAATCCTGTATATAATAAGCTAACCAAAAGGGTTGTGAAATGGCAGATCTACGGAGGATGCAATGTCAGGCCCAACACATCTGGCCAGGAAGGAGGCTCTGTGACAAAAGGCTCAGAGGACTCGCACTGGCACTCCTGTCCAAGCTGGCACTAACCAAAAGTTAGCATCAGTTTGCTTATATTAAGAGAGAGGATAGTCTAGCTTTAGTGGATGGGTCTCAGCAATACAAGGTCTGAACGAAGTTCAGGGTGCCTTCTGAAACCTGCATAAGGCAACGTGAAGAAGCTTGGCATCTACCTGCCTTATGCATAAACAGAAACCTCCAGGCTCTGGGCTTTTTCTTAGCAATTACAAACCTACTAGAAACTATTCCAATGGAACAACATTATTTATAACGAGATCTCGGTAAATTTGAGTAATAATAACATTCAGCTTTGTATCTTTTCCCGTCTCCTCATCTCTGAACAAACTCAAGAAGTTCGCCTGCAAAACTTCTGTCACTGTCATTGACAAGGAAAAACAGCAAGTGCAAATTTAGAGGGAAGAGCACAAAGCAATTCATTAGTAAACTAAGCTTTGCCAGTCATTTTCCGCATAACTTGGGTAAAGTGTTTAACTTCTGGATTTCCATTTTCCCAGCTGTGAAGTGGACTTGTGTGGACAAAAGGCTCGATCTATTAATGCAATAAAATAAGAACCATAAAAGCACTACCTGTTAGCAGAAGGCTTCCCCTCTGAATTCCCACTCTTTTGTCTCACAAATTTTGTCTTGAGATTGCAGAAACTACTGGCCAGAAGACATGCTCTTTAGCTGAGTTACAAAGCCATGTAACTTAAGGTAATGCAAATACATTTCAGGTTATGTTTATGTATATCATGATGATCTTTTTTTTAAAAAAAAATAAATAAAGGCAGCTAAATATTTGCCATATAGTCATATCTTAAATTTTTTGGTCAATGCAGTCACTACTTTATGCTATGGTGTTTGCATTGTGTGCACTGGATGACGAGTTCATTGGAAAATGAACAAGAACCCATCTCCCAGTCATTGACAGCAAAAATCCATCTTTAACATAATGGACAGATATAATTGTTGTGCACCCTGTTAGACATACCAAGTGATTGATACAATGCCAAAAGGAGGGGGGTGAAATTATGATGATCTATAAAGATCTTGCTGGAACAGAAAAAGAGGAAGAGAATCATTTTTAATATGATTAATATTGGAGCAGAGAGGGGGAGAAAGGAAAGAGATGGGATTTGTTCCCTGTTATAACACTCTACTCCCATGCAATACTGCTTAGCAGGAAAGCCTTCCAGCTGAGGGTTATGAAACAGTTATCACTGTTAGGTGATTAAGTTACTAATTCTTCAGGGAGAAGACATTTAGAGGCCCATATTAAAGGAGAGAGAGGCAAAATTACATTCCGTTTCAATTTAGTTTAGCAATTCTAGTGATTTAGTTAAATGAAAAGCAATTGTTCCAATTAATAGTATTGAATGTTATTCATCAAAAGTGTCAAAACAGCTGTGTTGGTGCATTAGTAACCTATTCTCTTGTCAGAGATATGGATAATTCCCCGGGATTGCACCAGGGAAATGGCAGAGCAGTCAGGAGCCTTCAGAGGGAACCACACGTCCTGCAGCGTTAATGACTGCAGATTCATGGTGCTTCTGTCAGGCTCTGAGCAGCATCGCACCGGGGTGGAAAGGACAGCTGATTACGCGGGGGTTCAAGAGAGCAGGGGATGTTCCCAAACACATGAATCTGCCTTTCACCCTCTCCAGCACCATCCCACAAACGTGCTTCGAGACAGTTTGACAGGCAGAGCAGCCTCACACTGCTGGCGAGAGCAGAACAAACGCAGCTGCTCCCTTCCCCTCCATCCCACTCCTTCCTCCCGCTTTCACACAGGGAGGGGTAAGACCCCCCCCTTGCTTTGCCTAGAGCTGGTGCAAGAACAATTAGGAAGCCAAGCCTCAGCAAGTGCCGAGCCATTTTGATCCATACTGAGTCCTCGGCAGCGATGGCCACAGCGGCTTTTCTCATGGAGCTCATCCATCAAAACAGTGATTAAGGAGGTAAGAGGAAAAGTTCGGATGTAACCCGTGAATACAATGGGGTAATAAAACACAATGGTGCTGCTGGCCTGGGAATATGACACTCTGGCACAAGACAGCACCTTCTATTTTGGGATAAACAGACCCCGCTCTGAACATGGCTGAGGGCATCCTGGAGCTCATTAATCTGTATGGGAATGACAGAGACAGGATAACAGGTCTGATAAGGGTTTCCTCCAGCCTTTTCCTCGCACCATGCAGGCCCCTGCAGCCATCTCAGCTATCTCCACTCAATAAGGCTTTATACACTTCCTCCCAGGACCCATAATTGCCGTCTCAGTGCAGGCGATACTATCGTCTTCCTTTCCTTTCAAATTTCCATAGCCTTTTTATGGGAGATTAGAAAATCCTGTCTTTTTTGGACTCTGCTGTTTGTTTTCTCCAGGAGCTAAAGAAAAATAAATGTACGCTGTATACCCGAGTTGAAGGATAAGGGAAAAGAAGAGTACTAAAGGTCCAGAAGCAACCTGTTGTAACTTATGTTGCTTCTCAGCAGGGCGTCTTACCCAAGACGATGCCTTTGCACTCCTTGGGAAGAAGGCAAACTGCATGCCAGTCCCATGCCCCAGTACGGCACAGGGCAGTTGTGGGATCCTCCGGGTCACACCACGAGCCAAGAGCTACAACAATCTGGTATGTGAGATGATGTTTCTGTTCTTTTTAAAAAGAAGTTAACAGACAAACCAACAAAAGTACGCTTTTTCTACCCATCTCTGATGGTATCCTTTAATCAATGCTCCTACCTTCCTTATGAAGGCAATGATTTTTTGCAATGTGATCTTTCTTGCTTCCTCTTCCCCACTCCAATCGTTGCCAAGGATTATACTTCAGTAGTTACCCTGCTCTAACACACTCTGAAAAAGCCAGATGTTCACGTTGAATATAAGCTAAAGTGAAAAATGAAGTGTACCACACCATACCTGCACTGCTTTAATTGAAATGTTATTTACTGGGGGGAGGGAAATAATCTCTCTTATCTATGCAAGCCATAACAGTTTGGCATCACCTGTGCACACGCTGAAGAGGAGGGAGACTCGAGAAACCTGTAACTGTAAAAGCCTTCCCCAACCTTACACATAAAAATAAATAAATCAAGTATCCTCACCAGGTTTGGCACTCCACAACATTCCCTCTACAGTTCTCTGGCTTGGAACTGTACCTACATCAGCTTTTATCATGAGAGCTTGAAAGCACACAGAAAATATCACCTTAACTTACTTGCTCTGTATTTTATGACCTCAGGTGCTTTGCTGCTTCAGTAACGAGGCTGCTGAAATACAATTTGAAGCCAGAGCAATTAACAAAATCCCCACATGCTGGTTTCAGCATGGGCAAACGAACATACAGTAAGTACATGCTTAACTTTTGAAGAAGTAAGTTGGGACAACAAGCGTGTTAATTTAAGACCAGTGACCAGAAGAACAGAGAGGCACTGTGAAGCCCTCACAGTATTACAACTCAGGCTTTTGGCATGAAGGAAGCTCCTGTTTGGCAACTCTTTTTCTCATTGCTGCTCAGGATAGTGGGATTTTAAATGTCTGCAGGGCATAGAAGGTTACTGATAATAAAACTGTGCATTTTAATACACCAGAGTTACTGTAAGTAGAGATGCCTATTTTGGTGCACATGGCTCTATCTCAGCTGTATTTCAAACATGCCACATAACATTTATTATGAAGAAGAATTAAAGAACCCTTCATTAATTACTTGTATTACCATAGCACCTAAGGGCATTAATCACACATCAAGGCATCGTTCAGCAAACAGTGCCAGAACACATTTTGGTTCTGCCCAAAATCAAAATTCAGGCCAAAGAAAAAGCAAAAAACTGCACAGAAATAAAAGAACGCACACAGTATGGGAAGCACAGGCTGATAGCTTTAGTCAGCAGGAGAGGCAGATGACAGAGCATGTCCCCAACCATCAAATTACCTGTACACATGCCAGGTGAGGAAATTTTATTTTTAAGAGAGAGTGGGTGGGGATTGGTACCGCCCCTCGATAGTTGATAAGAAGTGATCAGCATTTTGGAAGCCAAACACGAGAAGGAACTGCGGAATAAAGTGAGCAACTTGCAGCTGCTGTAGAGAAGAGCCCGTGGAGGCAACACTGAGCAGTCAGATACAGTTTGAGTCAAGTTATGGATCAAGAGGGCTCTTGGAAGATCCTTTCCAGGTCCATTCCTTTGATTTTATGATATTTAAAAATAATTTTAAAATAGCTAGGAAAGTTCATTTTGACTCTTACTACCCCATCACTTGGAAAATGGGATGTGTCCTAATGTAACAGGCAGCAATTATACAAAACAGATATATGTCGTGAAGTGAGCTGATCAGCAAGTTTGATTCCTCCTACCCACACAAGCTTTTGAGGTTTTAGTGTCTTAAATAAAAGCAAATTTAAATCTGAAAAGCCACTGTTGTACTTCACATGCCACGTTTTCCTCCCAAGAGAAGGCTCCTGCATTAAACTACATCTCATGCCATGCACTGCTGTCAATAACAAAGGGTAGAATGCAGCAAGAAGGTGCCACGCACAGAGGTAATAGTGAAACATGAAATTATTGTAAAATAGCACATTGGCACATATGAATCAAAGTACTTAATTTCCCAGCTGAAACTTTTTAAAATTCCTATTTCCCTTTTTTTGGTTGTTGTTTTTGTTTGTTTTAAAATAAAAACAGGCTTATGGACAGCAGAGTAATTAAAAGTGTTCTCTTCAGTTAAAAAAAAAAAACACAAAACAAAAAACCCAAACCAACAACAACAAAACACCACAACAATTTTCCATCCAGAACCCAAAAGAACTGTTCTCCCAAACCTCACTGTAGGAAAATTCGGCTTACACAGGAAGGACTTTTTTTTTTTTTTTTTTTAAATTATATAGGTGCATTCTCAGAAGTTATCAACTAATCTCCTTCCCGATTTCCTAAACCAAGAAAAGGCCAGATGCAGTAATCTGTTACAGACATGATATAATTGTACTGTAATCATAACAGAACAATATCTGCACATATGCTTTTGTTAAGGATAGGGCACAGCCTGACACTACTCATTAAGAAACAAATGGAACATTCAACTACAGCTTTCATTTGATCTTACCAAGATAAGCCTTGGTATTGTTATTCCAGATTTTGTGTGTGTATGTGCAGGACACAAAAGCATTCTCTCAAAAAAAAAAACCCAGACTGGTCTACTTGGGGCAATTGACCAGTGGAACAGTATATTCTGCTATTATCACTCTGGAATAACTTAAAAGTCACTCTCTGAGACAGCATTAACACCTAGCAAGCCTAAAACAGCTATCTCCCCCTGCTATAGTCATACTGGTCATTTTTCTCAGACAGAAATTTTTTCTCTTTCAGATCCAACTGGTATTGTAATTTACATTGTATTATAAATAGTATTATACTCATTGGTACTGTAATTTAAACCTTGTCTATGCTTTGTATGAAAAGTTCTCAGACTAACTAGTAGTTATACCAGAAAGGGAAAAATCAAACAAGCAGCTGATGTTGCTTTAGAACTCACTGAACGATGTGCCTGGCAGGAAAGCAGTTAAAAAGAGGCAATGTGAAATTGCACATGATATAGCACACTGATGCTACTGCATTATAAATAATGCTGAAGGATGCATTATTTATGTGTTTAATATTGGGCTCACTTATGAAGTAAGTTTCTTTCTCCGGTTCGTCTCCAATGGTAATAGGAAGGCAGGATCACACAGTAGAGCTTGGAAGGAGACATGATAATTCAGGGAAGTTTGGGAGGCAAAACACTGGAAAACATTGAGTGGTGCACCCTATTGCATTTCCTCAGTTTAATAAGTAAGTTGGAAATCTCAGGTTAGGAGCTCAGCTTTCATTCATTTAAACATTCAATAAAAAAAAAAAACTTGGATGTTTATTTGAGCCTTATCCCAAGTCTGTGTCCTTTAACAGCTGCAGAGCTGGCACGGAAATACTCTGAGATTTCTGGCACCTCCACGTCTGATCACTGTTTTAAACCAAAATTGGAGAAAGACTCTCTATGCCGTAAAAGTGTTTAAATTGGCTCTTGCAAAAGGGTGGAGCCTACAGCCCCACAGTGAGCTCAATCTTTCAACACACTCATTTTCTATTCCTGTGTTGAATACAGCACTTTGCACAGATCCAGTAGAAATACTATTGCTATGAACATTTCCCTTGCTGCATTAAAAACTACACTAGCAATTTTTAAACAAGTGCAACTATGAGGGTAAAAGCACAAATAAATCTGGTTGTTATCCCAAGTCAGAGCACTAGCAGGGGCTAATGCAGTTTTTGCTACCACCAGTCAAACACCTTGCCCTTCAGCCAGAAGTTACCAACTTCGTAGAAAAATGCCTGTACAAGGATTTTATCTGCCCCTTATCCCATACAGTTTCAGAGTCTGGAGTGTTAGGTATAAATCACAGCCATCTTTTATTTGCATCAACATACAAAGTTGTAAATGGTGGCAGCTGAGGAATGGAGATAGATCCCATTCATCCATTGCTGCTAGAGGGCAATTAGATTTGGCTGGAGTTTGGGTGGACAAACAAACCTGTCTGCAAAAAAAAAAGTCAGTTACAGTAGGTTAGAAACTGCTCTCAACAATGAGTACAGAGCTGTTATAGAAGTTAACGAGTAACAATACTATCTAATCCAGCCTACGCAATCCAGGGCCTCGGGGAAAAATTAAAGCATTTTGTGCTTTGTTTTTGTTGTTGTTGCTTCAGTCCAGCTTTGCCTCATAAAAGCAAAATACGCCTGTGCTTGGGACCATGGTGCTGACAGTCACATGAGCTCATTGCTCCAGCTTTCTTTTAAGTTTTCCAGTTCTTGCAGTTGTAGAAGGAAAAAAAAAAAAAAAAAAA
>NW_009201006.1:81271-122074 GCF_000690835.1 Fulmarus glacialis | reverse complement strand
AAGACTTGAAGACTAGAATGGGACAATGACCCCAAAAGATAGCTGGTGGGCTTTTTTTTTTTTTTTTTAAAGTATATTTCATTAAATTATTCACTCCAAAACCACTGTTTTGGAAACCTGCTTTCACAATGCTATGCTCCAACGTCCCAGATTATCCAAATTCCACATATTATCACTGAAAATATTTTACAGTTCCATCTCTAACTGAAACACCATCCAAAAACCACCCTATTAAAACCCACTAAAATGGAACTCAAAAATGAAGGTGAACGATGGGAAGGAACGGAGATTCTTCTTCAAGATTGAAGGTTATCTTCTCGGTCCAAATATTTCTTATGAATCTTCTCAAAGCAATGCTTGAGCACATCTACTAACATTTCAGTTCTCTACAGAGTTTTTGCTGCCTCTTCATCTTTGGTTACATAAAGCATTTAAGGATAGGATGTTCTCAGTTCAGAGGCTGTGATGAAGGGCTCACAGCCTCTAGTTCCTACCTGACTCCTCGCAGTAATACAGGTAGGGACAGTAATTAGCATCAGCCCGTTTACATTGTAGCAACTTTTCCTATAGCAAGTTTTCCTGAATGCTTCCCATTGATGGCTAAAACACACCCCACCTAAACCCAGTGACATGAGAAACTGTGTTCATTTTAAAGTGTCCTGGACATGCCTAGCTGTGCACAGAAGTTAAAAATATAGACTGAGCACACCCTCCAGCCTCCAAACTGAAAGCACATGAACGACGCTCAGATTGTATTACGCTTCAGTCAGTGTCACGATACTCGGTTTGCATTTCCACACAACTGATTCCTTTAGCTTGGCATGGACAAACAGTGCCTTTTCCACTTACAGTTTTTGGAAGAGGGATGCAGAGCTGAGGCTGACTTCAGTTTTCACCTACAGATTCTGTTCGCATAGTGCACTCCACTCGTGACCGTCCTCGAGATGAGGAACTCCACCTGGTGCAAAAAGCTCCAAGTCAAATCACATAAAGGAACTTAGTTTATGCTAAACAGCCTTTTCCAGATAAACTTTTGCAGTCAAATCTACATAGCACTGTTCATCCCAGTTCTCCACTTAGCTGTGCAGTATTAGACATAGTTTAAAGCGGAGAAGCGAAAAGAATCCAAAAATTAAAAACCACTTTCCCCATATTCCACTCAGCAGCTGTCATAGAGGAAATGCAAGTGGAGTGATTAATTCTTCCAGTTACATTTCTGATGCAAGAGCACCAGCCTCTCAGATTTGGGCTTTATTACTATGCTCTGCCTCCCCAGGCCAATCGTAAGAGTCAAATTTTGACAAATTTCATACTGTGAGGCTTTTAAACAGTCAAATATTGCTTTATTATTTAGAACATCATTTTTCGGTTTTGTTTCCAGCTGTATGTAGTACTGAAGTTTGCATTAATGCACTGCATTATATCATCCTTATCAGACAAGTTTCCTAGGTACAGCTGATTCTCCCTTTTGATTTTCTACAAGAGCTATTAAAAATGCTGACCAAAGAATATAGATTTTCATTAATATTTCCTCTTCTTTTGATCTGTTCCTTTGATTTACCTGACTCTACGATCCAAATAATCAGAGGAGTTCCTGTCTTTCATGCAACAAATGTAATGCCAAAACTTAATCAAACCAAGGTTTTTAAGAAGGAAAAAAAAAGGCAGTACATTTAAAGAGCTTTTCCTCACCCTATCTCACCAGATGACTTTGAGAAAAGCAGGCCTCAAGAAGATGTACCAGCTAAGTATCCAACATCACTAGCGTCTTCTTCAGAAGACATTCTCTACTTTGTAGGCATGAAATACATTTCTGCAAACAGCAAAGCTGCTGAGGATAAACTTTAGATTGAGAGGGAAACAACCTTTTTCTTTTGGCAGGGGAAAACAAGGTGTTGCTCTAGGGTTTTCTCCATACTGTCTCTTGTTTCAGTTCAGTTTTCTCTGCTAGATTAAGTAGTTGATATGTTTTCAGGACATCCAGTTGACTGTACACTTGTTTTTCAACCCTGCTTTGGCATAAGGTTGCTGTTCTTATTCCTTTTGGTATTGTTCCTGCACAGGAAGGCAGGAAAATAATGTTTCCAGGCTCCTAATATATGTTTGTTTTCCCTTATTGTTGTTCACTCTGTTTACACAGTGGTTGTTTTTCTTCATTTTTGATGATGAAATTTAAACACTAATAGAAGGAGAGAGATTTGAAGGAGTGGAAAATACAAAGGCAGATAGAGTAACAAAGCAAAACACAGACTTCATTTTCAGTGCTGTTTTCTTGTGGAGTCAACCTCGACCCCAAAATGCCCAAACAAGTTGCAAGTGGCACACATGCACTTTTGGAATAAGACCAAATGCCTCTTGCTTTCATACTATTTTTACATTAGTGAATGAGGGAACAGATGTGGTTCAGAGGACTCAGTCTGCCCCAGAACACTACATTGCAATCACTCCAGTGTCATTAAATCACCATCAGGACAGCTTTGTTCAGGAGTCATTCAGCTGGTTTCATGTGATTGCTGCTCGAGCCTAGCTCTAATGTGCACCTCAAACATATGGATACTCGGAGAAGAATCAAAGAATTAGTAATTCACCATCCTCTGTCTCAGAGTCAAAATTACTAGTGGGGTCCCTTGAAAAAAAGAATACCTGCAGGTTAGTGAAAGCAGACATTTGCAAGGGACAGACTTATCTGTGCATGAAAATAGCTGTTTGTGTACGTATTTGTATATCTGTATATACTCAGTTGTCTTTTTTCCACATTTCCAATATTTACCTGTTGACACAATAATTTGTATATGCAGATGCTGGAGGATATTTGCATAAACCAAGGTATAAACAGCCTGGGGAGAGGGGTATGCTAACTAACACAGACATTTGGGTGATGTATATAAACAAATACAGGAAATTTGCAGCTTCTCAAAAAAGGGCCAGAATGAGTTCCAGCCAGCTAGACAATGAACAAACCATCTTTTCTTGATAACTTGGGAGAAGTCTCTCCCTTCTTTCTTTTTTTTTTTTTTTAAGAAAAGAAGTTCAGATGCACATAAAAAGGGGAATAAAATAAATAGATCTGAAGGCTCTTAATCCTCACAAACGGTTGCCACATCACCCCTTTCAGTGAAAGGCTCGAAGCCTCATCCTTCAGGCAAATGCACTTATTTTCTTCACAGAAAGGGACAACAGGCCTTTCCTCTCCCAGTTTCCCCTCAAGGAGAGAGTTGGCATCGGTCATCATCTCCGCTTACCCCTTTCACAGAACTGCTTGCTGCCCCGGTTGCATTAGTGCTACACCTGGGGTTCTCCTTATAGGACCAGCACCCCCCAACACAGTCATTATTTCACTCAGCATCATCCATATCCTTTGCTCTTACAAAGGATGACCTCATCTCAGACCAATTCCAACTGTTTTCCACAGTGATATAATTTCCATACCTAATACCAGATGGTCAGAGCCAGGTTTGAGCATGAATAACCTCAAGCCTAAAACCATAGAAGGGGACCCACACAACTGGATGACTTCACAGGTAACCTATATTGGTCTAGGACCTGCCCCCGACTCTTATTTTCCCCATATCTAACACAGCTTTACGTTTAAAAACAGAAACAGCTTTTCGTCTCCCATTAAAATTAAGCAAGAATGAGCCCACAAGATATTTTGGAGATGTCCAGAAAGATCCTTGAACTGTCAGTAAAATTCTAGGAATCAATGGCCAGCTCAGGAAGGCACAGGAGGAAGCATAAAAGAAAAATACTCCTCTGAGCACACCATTATTGTTAAATATCACCATTCCAAATGAAAGAGATAAATTTTCAAGTGTTACAGCAGGTCTCAGAACCCTATTAATAGAAATTAGAGAGAAGTCTAATAGAAAAAGACAGAGAGGAAGCCATTCTCTCCACTGCTCCCTGGGGAAGGTGCGAAGAGACTGAAAGATGACACTTTATCTCTTCTAATTCCCATGGGACCCATAATCACAGCATTCATTCAGCAAATAATAATAATAAATATGGTCTGAAGTGACTCCAGCTATTTCAGCTTTAATAAATGGGTTGAAATAGTGGCAAATTCAGATACAGAGAGCATCTTTTCAATAAAATCTGATAGGGTTATTAATAACATTAATGGAGTACCATGCCATCTCCATTTTGTTAATAGTTGCCTTATTCTCCCCCAGTCCATTCCCCACCCCTATGCACAGAGAAACACACACACTTTTCCCTCCAGTGATGACAAATTCAGACTGTCAGCTTTCTGCTGGCAATGTGTCCCAAGAATTAGTCAAATTTGACATGATTTTATTGTTTTATGGGAACTGCCAACAGGGATTTTTCTGCCTGAAGTACATTTATATCCCAGTTCAAATCAGATCCTGGCTTAGTTCATGGACACAAAGAGGATAAGCCAGGAAACCTGCAGCTCCTCAAGGACAAAAAAAGTTACGACCATGATGGGATGCTTAGAGCCTTACTCCAGGTAATTGTGCCTTTGTTTCAAGTTGTCCCCTACTCCCAGGAGAGCTTTACCTTCCAGCTTATAGTTCCCCTACCAGGGAACCAATCCCAGTGCATGACCACAATACTGGGGGTGCTGGTCCAAAACCAGATTTTTAAATACAACTGAAAGTCCTTACACACAGTTTTAGAAGAGCTAAAAATCTGTCTGCAGAAGAACAAGTGCAAGAGGTAGATACTAAAGGGACAGCCTACAACGGCTCTTTTTTTCTGCCCCCCCCCCTTTTTTTTTTTTTTTAATTGAAGTGTGACCTCAATCCCACTGTATTCCATGAAAAACAACTATTGGCTCCAGTTGTACAGGACCAAATCTTATCTGAGGGCTCCTGATAATTTGGACTTCACCTCCATTTATCCCATTTCACATCAGCTTTTAGCAGTATTTTCAAAATGTCACATTTTTACAGACTTAATGAGATTAAAAAAACATGCTCTTCTCCCTTTGCATTTTATGCTTTCAGCTATGACTTCCATAAAATTATTTTGGTTAGCAAACAAGATGGCTATATGATTAAAGAAAAAAAATGCATCTCATTTTCCTAGTCCCATATGCAGGGATGGAGCAGCCAGAGCCAGTGTTTTAGATCACAGTACCTCCCTTGCAAGCAGGCAAAAAAGAAAAGAAGAGAAACAGAATTATAGAGTTGCAGAGAAATGAAATGTTTGAACAGAAAATAATTTCCCTAACTTGTAGCCTGCAGGCATAACCTGTCATAACTCTGCTTGAATTGAACAGTCAGGGAGTTCAAGTTTTCTGCAGCTTACCATAAACTAATATGCTCCGTCACATCATCCTCAGGAGACAAGGATTTGAAGGAGCCACTGTATTTAGAACAACAAAAGTAATTCTGTGGTTTAATAGAATTAGAGGGAACCATCAGAAGCCCAACACAACCCAGTGCAGATGGAGACTAGATGGAAGGTGACAAAAAAAATCCCAACCCACACGCCACACCAAAGACAGGGGAGCTAAGTGGTAATTCTATTTTAAGCTCTTCTATGACCATGGACTTATCAGTTCATATAATACAAGAATTCCACTGTTTTACATACGTATATCCAGAATAACTGACAAATTTCCATTTGAAACAGGGAGCATCATACTGCGAGTCTCACAATGTGGTGGGTCAGCCTCAGAGGCTGCTGTAGGAGAAGAGACTGCCCCCAAGCATATATGACTTTCTGAAAGGTAGAGTAACAGTGCTAAGAACAAAAAGAAAAACACTCGAGGAAGAAATGAACAACTTTTAAATCTGCATTGAACAGAATAGGCAAGATTCTCTTCTAACCTTTACATCTGCAGTCTCTTCTCCCTTGATGTTTACAGGGTTACTGAGGTCTGAAATCAATGCACAAAGCACACCATGGTACAATTCCTAGAGGCTACTCTACAAACAAGACACAGCTAACAAAAAATAAAGTGTTTTTCCTGAGATATTCTCTGTCCTCCAGCCTCTTCAAGACCATACATATACTGTGGAGTAGATACAATCCTAAATACTGCAATCCACCAGAACTGAAAAAAAGATAATGTCTTGTTCTCTGAACTGCTTGTGGGCCAGAACCAAAATAGAAGCTCTGACAGGGACACAGGCTGGATTATAGAACAACTGCTCCTGTCTGGAAAAGGGCAGACTATGAAGAAAACATTAAAGCACCTCCAAATGGTGGGAGGAGGCATGTTACACATTCTCAGTCCAAACATACTCCTCCTCAATTTCTCCACTATATTACACTATCGAAAGTTCCCCCATACAGAAAGCAGGTCTTTACTGGGAAACCTCCAGAAGAAAGCTGACCTGGTGCCAGATCTTATTGCCTTGATTGATTCATTTTGCTCTTCCCATGCTTCTACTAGACAAATACCCATTCTTGGGATTTGTTTTAAGCTATCACAGTTCAAGTCTCAAATTGCTTTGGATATTCCACAAACCCTTGAGAGATCCAAGTGCTTCCCCAAAATCTGTATCCTTCTTTATGGTGCTTGCCCAAGCACCCTTCCCAATTAAGTTCCTGGCAATGTCCCTCACTGCAGTTAGAGCAGTCAGGCCTTTTGACACCTGCTTCAGAGAAACTGAAAGCTGTCCTCTCCCCTGGCCAGATCTCCATCCTCTTCAGTTCACCTCCTGAAGGTTTCTCTTCACCTCTTTCATATCAGGGTTTTGGGACCCAGCACTCTTTCAGCTCTAGGTGTTGCTCTCCTGGAACTACAAATCTCTGCCATTCCTACCCCAAACCACGTAGCATCTTCCTTGCAAGATCCCACTCTGACAGTAGGCTCCCTTTTCCAGAAGGCCCACACTGCTACCCTCCCAATCCAAGCACAAATGTGGCAGATGCCTCAAATACTTCAAACTCTCTCATATATTGTGACTTCCACAGGTGCCCAGCCCTAGGCACTGCATGAGATACAGTCTGCAGTATGTAGCAATGCCTCTGGCACACCTGAATGCATCTTATTCGCATGGGAGAATGGGTACACAGCTCTGAGTTACCTATAACTCACAAGTGCTTCCATTTCTCATCTCCACAGGGTAAGGTAGTTAACTTCATTGCTTTCATGTGAGGTAATGTTCAAGTTAGCAGCTGGGACAATTTATTGAAGGTCAGAAGGAAGCCTTAATTAGACCTGCAAACTGCACCCAGACCTTCCAATGTCCATCTAGCATCCTACCACTGGATCTCATTTTCTCTCCAGGAAGACTGTTTCCTCAATAGAAGAAAATATCAAGAAACCATCTTTCAAAGGAAAGACTGAACGAGAGAAAGCAAAAGAACCTGCATGCGCTCACACAGAGCAAACTGCTGTACAAACAACTGCCCCCACAACTTCAGTGCTCGCTTTACCCATTTACCCCCTTGAACAAAGGGACAACACCCACGACGTGACCTGCTCAGCAGCAGGGGCTTCTCCAAAGCACTCCGTCTGACCTCAGTGTAATGAACAGAATTAATATGGCAAAGCCTCTAACACGGCACCACTTCCCAGCAGCACAGCCACAGCCTCTAATTGATTAGTCCATAAAAATCTGTGCACTAAATTGAAAGGAGCTGCACTAATTCTCTTTTATGTTAAATTTCTGTCTTTCTCCTTTATCGAATCCTTCGTCGAATGTCCCTTCTGCTGCCTATTGTGGGCTTGCTCTGGGCCTGTTTTCCTCTTGCCCAGATTAAGTACCTAATCAAAATCTTGTCTCCCTTAATGGCATAAAATTGAAAGATAGATATTGCACTTTACACAGCTGATTAAACACTAGAATGTGGCTAAATGCTTTACAGGGCTTGTTACATTAACTAACTCTGTCATCTGCCAGCTATCTTATAATTGCATATGCTCATGTTGCCACTGGTGAGGCCAAGGTAAGATTTCTTTTCCCTCCATTACCTCTTTCCACTCTCCCTCCCTCCACATTGCTATCCACTAGATGCACGTCAGTCAGGAGCTAAGAACTCCCCTGTAACAACCACCTGAAGAAAAACTGTCTGATGCTGGTTGCCTATAATTTTCTCTTCTACATTCAGTTGTCAGTCATTGGTTTGTGACCATCTAAGTGGCTGATGTGATGGAAAGGGACAGTAAATGCATACAGCAATTTTTTCGGAAGGAAGTAGGAACAATCCTACCCACACTTGCCTTCTTCACAGCTTTGATGCCAGATACCTTGTTCCAGAAGTCTGAAGAAAGCAAGGATGGAAGAAACAAAAAGTGCTTACAGTAGCTTGCATAAGAACGTATATTAAATAGTCTGAAATTCCCATTGGCTTGTCACAGCATGATCTGATGTACGTATCCAATGTTACATGTCTTGGCTTTTTCCGTATGTTGTAATAATAATGATGCAGGTGGACGTTCTGGAAGACTTACAAGTCTATCCCAGTTGATTTGTTTTTCGGAGGAGAGTTTCACCTTCTGCAAGATATTCACAGAGAATGATCCCTAAATACAATCTTCAACTGAATTGCTTCACAGAAGAAACAAACAAACTCAAAAAGGCTTTACCAGAAAATTCTTTGTAAGAAAGAAAAGCGGTAGAGATTTTTTTTAAATGTTCTTAAGAATTGTTAACAATTGAAACGTTAATCAGGACCTATGTTTTTTTTGAAAGATACAAACCATGTAGCCAAATATTCTGCAGGTAAGATTTGTCTTCTTTGTCATCCACAGTAATTTCAGAAACAGATCTGCTCCTTTGCACAAATACGAATATTTCTATATAGATTGCTTTAAAGTAATTGCCAAAACATTCTTCCCTTTTAACAGAGAAGATAGACTATACATTACACCCAGACTGTAAAACGTGGATAGCTGGTTCAGCTCATGTGCATTTCTTCCTGACCCCAATCTTTTACAGAGAATCTATTTGTTAAGCAATAAAATAATGTGTCATCCATTTTTGGTCCTATATTACCCTAAAAAAAAAAAAAAAAAATCTTTTTTCCCATTCCAAAATTCCTCTGCAAGAAGTGTTAGAAGTCACTTTTAGACACCTTCTTTCTAATTCTGCACCTTACTATACAAAAGCAGGACTCCAGCCAGGCAAGGAAGATCTGTCTGTCCGCACAGGGATCAGTACACCTCCATGGGACTGCATTCACAGCCAACTAATAATGCTAATGCTAAATTTGCCCTAAAAATACCCAAAGGTCCAATTTTCTTCCCATGGGCTAAGCAGCAAGGGTTTACTGGGTGGATCCTCCCTCCCCAGTTTACATGGTAGCTAAATCGAGGTGAGCTGAAGCAGACATTACAATTCTTCTGACAATTAATAATCAATTAATTGTTTTCTTATCCCTCAAGGATTCTGCACCCTCCTATCTTCCATTCTTTGGCTCCGCATAGAAACCACACAAATTAGTTCATCATACCACTGTTAATGGTTTATAAAAGCTTACTACAGGCCATTATGAAATCTTTACTAAGTGTTTCTTTTTAAATATTCATAAAGCCACAATATATATTTTAATAAGGACAGGTTGCAAGATACAATATTGAACCCTGAACTAAACATTAAGATCCCAGGAAAAATTAATCTGAAATTGCAAGACTGGATATCTACAGAAGAAAGGCACCCACATCTCTCTCCTAGCCTTCCTTTTTCTTGATTGGGGAAGTAATCTTGCCAAATCCTGTTGCTTGTAGTTTCACACTTATTACATTTCTTTGTTTTAAGCTAACACACCAATTCCCAATTTCCTTCTGCCATTTCAGGAGGAGGAGAATAGCTCCCCTTTATATCAAGATCAGTATGTAATACTAGATAGCAAAATTGATTTGACAGGTTTCAAGGAAAAGCAGTAATTTACTTCAAGATTGACATGCAGGTAGCAAAGGTAGGTGGAAGTTTACCCAAGTATCAAAAACAGCGCAAGACCATCTCAAGACAGTCATTCAACATGGACAATTCTTTGCCAGTAAGCACTTTCTAAACAGAAAAATGAGTGGCTTCGTGACCTGCCACACTATTGTCTACTGCCAAGTTTTGAGTTGGACCCACAAATTACAAGAGATCATAAAAGCAAGATCAAGTTTGACAATTTTATCCTAATGCTTAGTGGACATTTGGGCAAAGCCAGATTCACTTGGCAGTCATGCAATTCAGCACAACTGTCAAACCCCTTCTAGCAGAGGCATAGCAACGGAGCTACTACAGCAAGATATTACAGAAGTACAGAAGGAGGAACGAAGCTTTTACCAGGCCTAGCTATAACCAGTGCCATCAATCCCCCACTTTCAAGATCAGATTCACAAAGTAATATATTAAATCCTTTTGTATGTATAAATCCCAATGCTATAATCCCTGCCACGTACCTATTTCTACACTGAAGCATATTTGGGAGCCATGAAACTCCTATAATGTACTCTCCAGCATGAGAACACCACCTGTACCAGTGTGCAACCAGAAATGTTACATTTCACAAGGCTGATCTGATGAGGTTTTAAACATTACTGATGGGGTGACTTACCATACCACGGCAGCATCACAATTCTGAACAAACCCAATACCCCTGCTACTGGCCCGTCAGAATAGTGCTATTGTGCCCTGTTTTGTGCTGGCCTGGATGGTCCAACCCAGCCCCGTTCCACACCTCCCAGCCCCAACCCTGTTCAACTTTATAGAGCCTGAGCAGTTTTAACTGCATAACTCCACTACTTTTGTGGTGGAAGGAGAAGCATGGGCTGAAAGCTTGCTGAACTTCACACCCACCTTCCAACATTGTTTCTTTCCTCCTTTCCCCAAAAAGGGTCACAGCAGCTTAGAGATGTACTGCTTTGTGGGGTCTGAAGGGGATGGGCTGGGGGGTGAACAGCACTGGGGTAAAGGATCCCATACACTGGGGAGAGAGGGGAAAGCGATTAAGAAATTCCTACTCCTATGCAGAGTTCTCCCTTGTTTCTTTTTTGCTAATGGTTTTCCAGCATAGGAATATTTGGAGATACTGTGATACTTCCAGGATCACAAAAGATCTAAACAGCATCACTTACTAGTGTGGAACTTCTGCAGTATGTGGAAAGCTGCTCTTACCTAAATGAGACAGCTGTTAGCAGGATGTATCTATCAGCTTGCATCCTTGGGTCTGTCTTCTTCCAAAAACCTTCCAGGCAGTGGGAGGTGGAGGACAATTTGGGCACAAATATCACAAAAAGGAGTCAGAGTGAAAAGCCATGGAAGAAAAATCAAAGCAAGAAATTAGGAACTACAAGTGTTTTCAACTGAAAAGTCACCATGAGTTGTCAGTGATGTTTGGAAATACCTCACCAGCAGGACCTGGTGATAACAGGTATCCAGATAACAGCTTATCTGGATAAGCAGCCTCTGATCTACCATTCTGAGAAACTTTCTGGTTTTATTTCTAAGAAAACAAAAATATGACAAAGACTAACGTTCCCAGAAAGAAGAAAATAATTCTGTCACTTCAAAACCCTGCATCTTCTTAGCTGATCCTCACTTCGCAATTCCCCTTCTGTTTCTCCCCAGGGACTGTTTGGTTAATATATGTGAATAAAAAGTATCCATTCCCTTTTGAACTATGTTAAATTAACAGTGACCTGAATCAGACCCCACAGTCCTGACAGCAAAGAATCATTATCCATCTCTAAATACAAGTCTATGCTCTTTCCAAACTCCTTCGACTTTATGTGCATGAAAAAAAATAGCGCATTTGCAAAAATAATTCAACAAAGTGGGGATCTTGCCGGGGCATGTGGGGTGGACACAAGACAAAGAACAGACATTAGAGGAACGGAAAACAGTTAACATTTTCTCAGTACCTGCTTTCAAGATTTTCTTCACATTTCCAAAAAACAGTCAGAAACTGTCACAGAAAGTGAATTCGGATCCAAATGGAAACAAAACAAAAGCAAAAATCAACTTTACTATGACCACGGTTGCTATTTTAGCACTATTTTTTCTTGTTCTCTGGTCATGAGGAACCATAAGGAAGTGAGCTCAAGCCATGAAATGTAACTTTGGGGTTCTTAATTCTCCTTCAGAGAAATGTTTTTTTGAGATAGTTTCTAAGCTTTCTTTTTATTTGAACACCACCTTGAACAACAAGATCTCAATGCATGAAGGTCTACCATGAGCAAGTGCAATGAAAATAAACTGAAGTGATGAGATTGGAAAACCTCCTCATAATGTAGCCTTGGTACTACCAGATGAGACCATCCTGCCTGCCTAAGAGGAACATAAATGTAAAGCAGTAGTAGCATAATTTATCTTGTAGGAACATTCAAGCTGATACTTGTTCCACCAGACCTTAACAAAACAAAAGGTGTAACATTTTGGAAAAAGAAAAGCTTTTTCTGAAAGATAATATTATGTATTAAGGTGTTCAGATGCAGCCTTGTATCTTTGTCACAGATTAATTAACAATTTTAAAACGTAGCATTAATTCTTGGTGGTTTGATATGACCTGTTTGCTGCCCCAGCAAAAAAACACCAGCCCTTTGTCATCTCTGCATACAGCACCCTGCCTGTTGTGCCAACACAAGTATTTACTGGACCTTGCAGGGAACTGCTCTGGCCAAAATAGAAGCCAGCCACAGAAAACGTGCTTCAACAACATTGCTCACGACATAAGCACAGGTAAACAAAAATCCCAAATCCTTGTGCCTACTTGGTGCAAGCAATGGAGCAAAGAGAGTAACCTGTCAGAGGAGGAACAGGGACTATTGTGCACCATCTTCAACACAGGTCAGATGAGAGCTGCCAGCATGCTGACAGCCACTGAAGTGTTTTTTGCTGCAGAACAGAGGGTACAAATTTCCAGTGAGAGGGCATGAAGACTGAAACAACACAGTATTCCTAATTTTTTAAACCTTTTGCAAGTCAATTATCAGAAATGCTAGTAGGAAAACATAGTTATCCTCATTTCTATTCAGTTGTTTAGCATTTGTTTGTTTGGTTTTCAGAAGCTTCAATAGGTGGGGGGCAGAACCAAACAGCACCTCCTTATTACTTTTCCAGCTCTGCCCAGAGGAACGCTGTCTGCATTTTCTTAAGAATACCACCAAAATTAATTGTACTTATTCTGGATAAGGAGCTTTTTAAGACAGTGCCTACAACTGAGATGCAAAAAAATACTATTATCATACTTCTCATACAATTAGATTTTAGATCTCAGTTAGGGCAGCCCAGCAGCAAGGCAGAAATATCCTTAGAGCAAGCGATTCAAGTGACTTCTCTCGGCTAGCGTCAGAGATTTGCTCAAGTGGAAATTAAAGGTCTTACTGCAGGTTTTGAGAGGTGTTGTGCCTAACACTCTCTCTTTACACGCTGAAACAAGATCTATTTTTCAAGGCCCTGAATCAACTTGACAACTGAACACATTTGTCCACTTGCCTATAGTAATGGAACTACAAAAAACTACTCGTCTTAAAGCAATTTATGCAATCACATTTAAAATATAAAGGGGCTACACTACCCCAAACCATGACATTTACCTTAAGGTTTCAGAAAGATCTCTTGATAAGCTACCTGAAAAGGCTGGAACATTCCTGGTCATAAACCCCAGCTCATCAAAGCTGGTTTACTTTGCAAGGAGTTTCCACTGCTGAGCAGTTAAAAGTGAACTGTTTTCATGATTCACATGATAGCAGCAGTTAAATGCCAAAGAGCAATAGCATTATTTAAAAAGCCACAATCAAGAGCTAGCTTTAAAAGAGGTAAAAAAATCAGGTAGACAGCTAGATATATGACTAGCATTGGCATCCTTCCATTTCAGGACACTATGTCCCAGAAAGGTGAAAGCCAGTGGCTGGATCCATAGCCTAAAAAACCAAGAAAATGATATAAACCTGGATGAACAGCTCCAACACAGAGCTATGCATCCAACGCTGTAACCTGAACACACTTCTATTTGTTAGTTTGGATGGTGGCCCACTTCTGTTACTACATTATTGAAATTACAGACATAACTTTAAAAGGCTTGGCCCTTGCTGTTACCTGCACTGCAGGGAAGGGGGGCACTAGACAAACAAAAGGACGCAAATGGGGAAAGGGGCAGGCTTTGGTGTGGATCTGCAAAGTCACAGCTCAAATGATATAGTCCCAACTCTAGAAGCCAGGGAAGGCGGCACTGTTCTACGCAATCGTTAGGCTTGCCTTTACTCAATTACCTTTACTGACGCTTCTTGCGCTCTCAGCTGCTGAATCAGTACATGAATAGGATTCAATTCAGTCCAATTACTCAAGTCAGCAGTTACCTGGATTTCCAAATAGCACTGGAAAGCTGTTTGCCATTAAGACCGAAAATACCGCTAAGACTGTGACCTCTATGTACCAGATCCAAAAGTAAAAGACATTTGTGCTGTATCATATGAGGAGCAGAAGAACAAACCCTCCTTCCACGCTCCTCCAACATCAATTAATCCCACTGGCCTCAAAAAATTAATCCTAATCCATCTCTTTCATCCTGGACATTGTCTCGGAAGTACATTGGATGCTGCTGAGTTTACTGACACGTAATTATAGTTTGGTCCATATATTAAAATGAAGATTGGCAAAGCTACACAATACTGAAGGTTTGAAAGTTGTCATCATTTTGGGTTCAGGGTAGATTCTATCTAGATTTCAATTTTTTGAAAACATTTAAATGTAGAATGGTTTGGACATAAGATTCTCTGTTTGGTTCATCCATAAACGCAAGATAGCCATCACCCAAAAAAATAAAATAAATAAATAAATAACTGATATAACCAGAATTTATCCATAATAAATTCAATCCCTTTTACTGTAAAGGGATTGACGCTTGCAGGCATAGTTTGGGCCTTGTTTTTAAATGCAGAGAATATTAAAATAGATGCAACGTTTATGAATTATTAAAACATGCACAAGGATTTCTTTTCCCTTCCACAGCTTCTTGTTTAATCCTTGTTCATTGTTGGAGGCTCTGGGGATGATTGACATTTAACACATCTCTCTCATGCTTCCTTACCCACTGAATGCCTGACATGGGGAGAGAGAGAACAACCACATATATACTCAAGCATATGCAGATTACAAATGCTCCAACCTATTTCATTTCTCCTCATTCCCCACGTTTCTTGAACCAAGTTTCTTGCAAAGAGAAGAGAGAAACATTGCCATCTGGAAGTGTCCCAATACCACCACTTCGTCTGTTACGTGAATAAGAACCTTTTCACACCTTGTAAGTAACAGATATTAGGAATTAACAAAGTTTAGAGGCTTTGGTGGTAAGGTGATGTGTTTTGGTGTAATGATACTATTTTTTCGTGAGAAAAAAGATAGTGCAGGAGGATATAGTTAGGAATAGAGCTTTATAGATATGCAACCTGGAAATATTTGAGCATCATATCACGTACCAGTCTTTAGCTCACAAACAAAGTGATCCCCACAGAGTGCAAGCCAGCAGTGTTAGCCGCTCCATTATTCCCTGGACATTTACAACATCAGCTGTAATTTAAAACCTATTTCATATTTTCACAGGAAACAACTATAACAAAAATACAGGCAGAAATTAATCACACTTTCTTATATGGAGAATTTTGAACCGATGGTTAATTCACTACCAGCAGCGTTATTATAGCAATGATGCTCTGAGCATAAACGCTAGACAAGGTTCAGGTAGAGCAACTGATATAAGCAAAGGGGAAAACAGTCAAGTTTGGGACCTTCTGTTCACAACTGCGGTTGTTTATCCCCAGCACCCACTATATCAGACACTCTAGTAAGAAGATACCACCTTCCCTGATAAAGCCTGCCTTACTCTAAACAATACAGAACAGAGGAGGATAAGAAACCCACAATAGCAGCACTTCTAGCAGCAATATAATTTTCCAGAAAGTGATTTAACAGGTTTAGGAGTTTGAGACTAATTCAGAGTTATTTGAGACATTGAGGAGTTACAAGCAACAAAAAATAATTTGCAAAAAGTTGGGCCATATTAGACTACTCGTCTACATTAGTACATCCCTAGCTAATTTGTCAACGATGCAAAGTTTCTTTAAAAAGCTTAACGTTAACCATTTCGCCATACACCCAATGCACACACATAGTCTACCTACTTCAATCCTAGTGCACGAATTATGCCCCAGAGTCTGTTAAAGTTAGTGGAAAACCACATATTAATGTACGCATGCTTTTAATCAGACCATAAAAAAAGGCCTGAAAGTTTGCATTGAGAAACAAAGAAATATAAGAATCGGAATTAAAAACAAAGATGACATAAGAGGAAATGCTCGCAAACCACCGCAGCTTTTGTGCTCCAATAGCCAAACAGTGTGCTTCTGCATCCAAGAACAAACATCCTGCTTTTTACCAGTGACAGAGGGGTTTTGTACCTTTTTTCCCAAAAAACAAACCAAACATAAAGTACAAAATACCCAAAATACCAAATGAGGGGGAGAGGGGACTACAATCTTAGGCAATGAAGAGAAATTGGATTTTTCATTAAATCAAGACAGGAACCAAAAATTTTCCTGTAAGAAAGTTCCCTGTATGCTGACCTATTTATATATTACTTGTGCCTGTAACACAGGTTTACAGTTCTGCCACTGATACAGCTCACGCACTGAGACTGATGGGATTGCTGGGGTTTCTACGGACTGGGTTGAGTTTCACGCCAGCTACTTAAAGCAGGACACATGAATCCTGGAGGAAGATGCAAGAACTACAGCTCAAACCCTCTTGCGTTCTGCAGCATGGCATCACAGTCTGTATTGATATATCAAATCAAGAATAATTTAGTATCAGGTTACAGAATATTATGTCAAGCTGAAATATTTAAGGAGACATCAGCTTCCTTGACAGCTATTTTTGAAGTACTTTAAACTATTAAGTTCATCAAAAGGATAATACTCTAAAATTTATTCTTGCCTTGAACAACTGTAAGCTTACTGCAGTTCCCCAAGAGCTTCACACCTCTGTGTAATCAAGCTCCCTCATGTAATTGATAATAACATTTTTTGCTGTTTTTCTACCTCCAGAAATTTTCCTTTTCCCTTTCTTATTTCTCCTCCCTAATCATCAACAAACCCATCTCTGTACATGAAAACACTTTATCGCCATATTATCTGTGGCAAATGGCACTAAAATAAAACACATCCGCCTTGCAAATGAGAAATGGAAAAAGTCTGCCATGGTTTTAATGAAATTGTTTGTGTGTGACATTTTCATTGCATAAGCGCAACTATTTAATTGTTCACAAGAGAGGTTTAACAGAGAACATGCCTGTGCTAAAAAGATGGGCGTAATGTTTGAGATTACTGGGTGTTCCTATACGAACTTCTTTCCAGTCTCCCCAAAAGATATTACATTTAAGTGTTGTTTTAATTTAGTTCATTTTTTCCCCGTTAAGAGTGTTGTTTTTCCAAAAAAACATCCACCACCATTCTTATGCAAGTTTAAGCTGCTGCCAAAAAGCTTTTGTTTTCCTATGTTTATTAATAAGCTATCTCTTTAAATCTACTCTTCTGTGCTTTACAAATTATAAAGAGCATACAAATGAGATACAAAGCAGCTGCCAAATGCGTAAGTAAAGCTTGGCCTGGCCAGTAATAAGCAAAAACTATTTAATCCTCCTTAACACTTTGCAATCTATGCAAAAAATATTTATGGGAGCAGCATCAAACCCAAGATTTATCAGATAAAGTTTTGACAGTTAAAGAAGAGAAATGCAGGAGAGATCAATATTTTTCTTAGCTAACATAATCTATTTATAAGTTGATAGGGACTGTTGATCAAGAATTTTCAACCAAAATTTTTCCATCACAAAACAGAAATTTGGGAGAACCAACTGTATTTACAAAAAAAAATTACTTTCAGGGTAGCTACGTTCTTACAACTGAATGTAAACAACCCCCTAAAAAGTCCTTTCAGAATTCCACTTGAAAAAGAACAGGAAAAGCTGAAAACAAAAAAACCCAAAACACTGTATTATGGTTTAAAGTGGATTTGCCTTTAGAAAAGCAAGGTTTTTAATTCTGAAATAAGTGTACATAAAGTTGCATCTTTCAAGTTTATCAACACAAACTGACCTGACCATTTGACTAATTTCTGCTTTCGAGAAACAAAACAAAAACACCCTTTCCAATCTGACATTTCATTCGGATGCAGAAAGGGGAAAAAACCCTAAAGTATTCTAAATTATCAGTGTAAACAAACTGTTTTCTGTTTACCTCAAATTATATAGCTTGGAAAGCAAGAGTAGTTATAAGAAAATTGAGTCAATAACTAAGAAGTGTTCTGAAGTATAAAAATGGACAATTGGGTCACATGCAGGCTTTCTGCAATGAAATAAATCTTACTAAGAGTAAGCTAGGCACATCACCAACTTACACACTTAAAACACTTGACAAAAAAAATAAATGTCCTTGCGCAAATTTTAGCCAGTTGAGTATGTGTTAAAATTAGTTTCTTGTGCAACTGTACCCTGGCCATCTTGTGCAAATTATCAGCATAGAACAAGTTTGGTGACAGGCTAGATCCTCATCTGAGCCGAGGTGTCAGTTCATTTACCGCATTTTTTTTTTTTCTTCTGTTGAAGACGAATCATATATGAAAATGCACAGGCTACTTCGTTACCTTACAAAAAACTAAATACAGGGTGAAAAGAAAACTAGCATTATTCTACCTGTAAGGACACAAATGATTTCAGACACGCCTTGCAATACTTGGAAAAGAATTCACCACCAAAGGAGTGGGGTCTGATGTCTGTCTCTCCTCCGAGCATCTTATATTTCCTCTCATAAACGCTAGACACAGCTCACAAACCCAGAATGCTTCACCAGACAGCGTGTGTTATTTTTCCCAGCCAGCTCAAGTAAAGCTTTTGCGTTACAGACCGATTCTTTGCCACAGTTTCTCTTCTAAAACACAGCAAAAGCTTCCTAGGGCTATTGCTTTCAATGGGGAGGAAAAAAATGAACAGTACCTGAAACAGAATACACCAAAGACTCATTCACAGTAGCACACAAGCAAAAAAAGGGAAACAACACACCACAACAATGCAGCATGCCTGCTGCCTCCACAGATCCTCCTCCCCTTTATTTGCATAAAACCATCTGTATGAGATGTTGTGGATTACTGTGCTACTTATACAGCTACTAAGAATTCAAGTTTTATTTTGGTTGGGTTTTTTCAGTGTCCTACGAAATTTAACTGTTTTGAATTCTGCAGCAAGTACTGCATTATTAGAAAGTATTAGTTTCATGTAATTTCCATGAAAGGGAAGTATTTGTAGTAATCCATGGACCAACTTGAATAACTAGGGGGAAAAAAATCCAAATGTGGCCCTACCTACTGTTGACAAGTAACCTGTGGACATCACCCCCTGTTCCTCAGCTCTCATTTTACAACAGTTCACAGATGATTTGGAGCAATCCTTAGCAGGTCACTTCATGTTTAGGAACAGTTTTCGTTATCTACTCCTAGTGTTACATGTGACACGCAACTTGCATTCTCTCCACTTCGACTGGAAGCTGGTCAGCAGGAGAATTACAACCAGTGTCTGATGAGCGGAAAACACTCATGTTTGTTTATGAATAGCCATCGCTGGCACGCAAAAACATGTCTTTGTATGTACAAGAGCCACCTAAGAACCTGCATCAGTAAAATTCTATTTTAATCTTTTCCAGAAGAGATACCATGGCATTAAAGTAAGCAATTTTGGACACTTCTATGCCGGGGCAGGGGTGTCCAACCTGATATTTCCTCAAAAATCCAGCTGTCAGACATCACCAAACACCTACTGTCCATCAAAAACCCCACTCTCAGTCATCCTCGAAGCATGAGAAATTAGATGCTAAAAGTTACTTGTCAACTATTTGGTCTCAATTTGGTGTCTGTGGTTGGATCTCTCTTCACACAATAATTTTCATCCTAATTAAGACTTCTGGGTGAATCCCCAATACAAATAAAATTAATTTGTAAAGAGTAAATACCAAGGAACAAATCACAGTCCAACCGCACTGTCTCTTGGAGCCCACGAGATTGTCTGCAGAATCCTTCTTGCAGATCCTCTCAGCCAGTTCTAATCATTTATTTAAAAAGAGACTAACAGAATAGTCTGTCCTGGAGGAAGAAAGCATATGTTAGTCTCAGCATGGATTCCTTTAGGAGGGAAGCGTAATTGCTACATTCAGCATTACCGTAACTCAGACCTACCCTTCCATTTTCTTTCTTTAAATACTAAGTGAAGTGTATATAAGTAATTTGACTGCACAAAATGCAGCCCTCCCCACTGAACTGTCATCGAGTCAAGTCAAAGTCCACCGGATAAAGGACAGTCCGTATGGCCCCATCACAGGGTGCTGGTTACAGCTGCTCTACCCTCATGTCCCATCTACATACTAACAGGCCTCTGAGTTTGGTTGGGGTTTTTTTTGGTTTTGGTTTGGTTTGATGTTTTGCTGTGTTTGGTTTGGTTGGTTGGTTTGTTTTTTTTTTTTTAAACCCAAGAGACTGCATCATACCACAAAATAGGTGAGAGTACCATCCTCCACCAACTGGCAGTAGTTTTGGGAACTCTAGGGATCGTGTTGATATCTGTCAAGTCCAGGGAGAGCACATCTGTATACCTGTCCAGATGCTTTTGGTTTCTCCTGTGCCGAGTCCAAGGTGGTGGTAGGCAAGTCAGGATGGTGTAAGCTTTGCACAGGGATATGAAGAGGCTTTCGTAGTTCATAGAAAGCAAGAGCCTGACACATTCCTAATGCAACCCAGAAATGAAAACTCTGTAAAATGAAAAAGAAAGAAATGCCATCCTTCCGTGCTAATGGAGGACCTCTACCCTGCAAATAAATTACTTTGAAAAAGATTTACTGAACAAGCAACTCAACATAAGCTTCCAGCACAATGTTGTGACAGAAATGGCTAATGTTGGTTTTAGAGGTATAAACAAGAGGAGTAGTAAGCAGGATTGATGAAGTGATTATACTTTTATTTATGACATTGGTGAGACCAGTAAAAGGCATACAAAGCTCAGTTGCAGTGTTGCAACTTTTTAAAGAGTGTTGAGAAAGAACAAAGATCTGAGCAACTTGGGGGGCGGGTGAATAACTGAGATCTCAAAGAGAGCTGAAAGAGCTCAATCTATTTAGCCTATCAACAAAGATTGAGAGGTAACTTGATTAGTGTATAAGTACCTTCATGGGGAGAAAACAAAGGGTATTAAACGGCTCATTAATCTATCAGAGAGAGGCATAGCAAAAACTAATGGCTGGAAACTGAAGCCAGACTGATTTAAATTAAAAACCAGGCACGATTTTTTTTTTTTTTTTTTTAAAACATTGTGAGGTATTCTCCAGCTTTTGATATATTCAAATTAAGAAATGGATGCTGTCTAGAATACCTCTTTTAGACAGACACAAGTTACACTGTAGTTAAGCACAGAAGTTATTGGAATCAATACTGTGGTAACCAGGTGAAATGCAATGGCCTATGATATACAGTAAGTCAGAGGGACAATCTAGGGGTCCTTCTTGGCCTCAAACCCCCTGAATCTATGAACTCTGAAAAAGTCATCTCTCTGCCCTCCTACTAAATCCAATCATTCTGATTTTCCACCTACATTCAGTCACTGCTGAAACTCCTGTGTTTTACAACAGGAACGTACAAAAGATTACAGTAAAATCTGAAGCCAAGTTGAACCATGTACTGAGGCATAACCCAAGAGCAAATTTATTTTGCTTGCTTTTTAAAAATGGGTTTTGCCCTCATGAGGGGTATTAGATTGATGACACTGAAACTGTAGGGGGGGAGGGTAGAAGTGGAGAAAGTAGGAATTTAAAACGATTCAAGCACACAAAGTATCTCATCCAACAAGATGCCTGAAGGACTATTCTGTAAATTAAAGAACGCATTTGTTCACGCACATTTGTTCTGCCCCAGCCTTGCAATTCATATCAAGAAAAAGGGTATTAGTAAGCAATTGTGTATTTACTAAAAAAGATGAGTTCCATGAATCTGCTGAGTTATTCAAAGCTTTTCATAAATACGATCAATACATTTGGAGGGAGGAGGGGGGGGAAAAAAAAAAAAAAAAAGAGTGTGGTGGTAATAGGCCATAACTTTTAAAACTTTCTAGAGACATTACACAACAAAAGTATGTAATTCACTTGAGCTAAATTGAAGTATACAAAGTTAAATTAAAACAGCATAAACAAAGGTGTTTTTTTGGCTCAACATTTAAAGTAATTTAATAACCTATTTTGGCATGAAAACCATCTTCTTTGTAATCTTAAAATTCGGTCACATCTCTATACGGTACTGGGATTGTCTGTATGAAGGATGTAACCCTGCAGACAGGATATCAAACGACGCACAAGTCTCCTGTTCAGAGCGAGACAAGAACAGCACAGACTATTTGTACAGCCCATCAGATAACGCTCCTTGTGATTAGGGATTCCGAGCAGTGCTTGAAGATGTGAAGACGTCTCAGCTTTCTCACAAGCCCCGGCCCTGGTTCCCCAGGCCATGCACCATCGGTGCAGGAACACCCGTCCGGTCCATTCGCACCCAAGCAGCAGCAGTAGGTGCTTCCTGTCCCCCATCCTTCCTTGCCGCTTCCTTCTGGGATTACGATATGTTTGCTTTCAAAGAAGAGGGCTCAGTTCACCCACAATATCAGTGGAGATTTCAGTTTTCCCTTCCCGTACACGTATGCCCTTGTGAATGAAAATCAGCATGAATGAAGCCAGCTTTGTCTGCACTTGCGCTGTAGATATGCACAAACTCCAGGAAGCCAAGACTTAATTTGATCTGAAAACCCCCACAGCCAATGCATTTTAAAGACAGAACCACAAAGCCAATCAATAGGGACCATTCAGATACTTGCTGTCAGCGGCTAAAAGAAAATGGATACCGAGAAAGCCATAACTATGATAAATTCAGGCGCTGCTTCTCTCTGACTAATGTAGGCACTAAAACACTCCATGAATATCCTGCTTTGAAACGTGTCATATTTCTGAGAGGCCAATCAATCTCGGGTTCTCTGTGGACCACATTAAAATACATTTGTCACTGTAAGTTTATGAAATATTGATGGTGTTTTTTAGGGGGGTGTTAGGAGGTGGAGAGGTGGATCAAAAAAAGGGGGAGAGAGAGCTACTTTAATGAATTATCTTTAGGCTAGAAGAAAAAGAAGAAACAAATGTAGGTGCTTATTGTGGATGAGGGTGAAAAACAGGAAACAGAATTGCTTACTGAAGGAAGACATTTGTTGGATTAATAGAAAAGATCATGTGGATAAATGCGTTACAGAGGCACTTCAGTATTTCAAGCTCAATTTGACCTAGATTTATGATTTTATTAAATTTTTAATTTTCTAAATTTGGCAATTAATAAAAATAAAACCAGAGGTCTGTTAATGACATTCACAGAGGGGAGATTAAAAGCGTATCTGTGTTCCAGAGGGGAACAGGGTTCCATTGCACCAGGCACTGCATCATATTTATACCTGAAAGAGAGAACGAGCCCATATGTGCTAGCAAGCCTCACCAGCTCTTCAAAGTGGAGACATACACACTCCACGTGGAAAAGAAATGGAATAGAACAGGGATATACAGAGGCAGACCATCTTTCATACTAGTGCATCTACATACACTCAATACCTGAAGTGTCAGATATTAGTCACCAAGAAAATTCCCATATTAAAGAATTTATGATCAGAATAGTTAAAAGACCAGAAATGAGCACGAAGAAACTGGGAACCAAGGTGTAAATGGGAACCCAATAACACAGAGTAATGAATTAATAAAGGAAGCCTGTTGCAGATCCAAGCTGTGAGTTTGCAGCCAGTCCAGAGCTTTCCAGGCAAGAGCACTCTACCTTTCCGTAACCCAATCTGCTGAACATGTAATGACATACCAAGCTTTCTACACGAGTAGCTCCACTGAAGTCAATAAAGCTATTCACAAGTGTAAAGTTAAGCCTGAGCTTAAATACTGTGGTACTGTGATCTATGTTTGTAAGTGAAGTGTGGAACTAAAGCTAGTTTGTGTAAATAATCTGAAATTGGGTCATTTTTCACCATTTCTGTCAATGCAAAAAGCAGTTTTTCAGATAAGAACAACAGCAGCATTCACCAAAGGAACAAAAACTAAATCCTCATATGCATTTTTAACTCACAGATGCTAAACTTTTTGGTAAAGCCATTATGCCATGTTGGTAGGAAAAACACTCTTAGGCAATAAATAGCACATTTTGCTTTAGTGATGAATAGCAACAAAAATAAATTGAGGCAGAAGCATAAAATTTTTCATTTTTCACAAATCTGGAAAAATATGAACTTTTCTATTATTTTTGGCCAGTGGCCCAAACATCTTCCCTTCAGCCTTCAAAATAAACACCACTCTTCTTACTGAGATTATCCAAACAAATACACAGATCTATCCTCTATTTCCTTTGCCATAGTTTAGGTATTTGGCTATAACAATTTGACAGCTTAGGAATCTTGCATTAAAAAGCAATTTTTCTACCCGTGTTGCCTCCCGCGCCCTTTTTTTCCCCCCCCGGCAATTTCAGCCAAATTGAAGATTTCCATGTGCATGGTGGGCGGGGGGAAGGAAGCATTTTGTTCCCCATCAGTTTGATGCAAGTTTAAACATTTCAGTATGTTCTAGTGAAGCAGTGATTTGCTAAAGAATCAGTTCACTACTAAATTACACTTCCTGCAATGCCACAACACTTCCCAAGAACAGTAGCTCAGGTGCCCAGATCCCCACTTTTTCTTCCCTAAAGGCTGCAGGCCTTGATGAAACTACTTTTCCCACCATGCACTGCAGTTCGCCTCTCTCCACTGTGCACAATACATTTGTGCCTCAACATTACTAAACCGACTTTCTTTTCCCCATCCTGAATCTTATCTCAAAAGTTAGCAAGTTATTATTTCCCTCTACACACCTGGAGCACACACAGACCCTACTCAGGGGCTATGGCTGTATTAGGTCAGGTGTTGAGCAAACAGAAAAAAAAACTTAAGAGGATGGTTTGAGGCAGCGCTTAGTCTCAACTTTTCACACTTGATACAAAGGAAGGTTGGGCTCGAATCCGGTGTCAGTGTGTGCCAGTGACAACCTGCTTGGTCGCAGCAGCACGTACCTCAGCTGACATTGCTCATATTAATCAGAAATATCACCAAGTACCATATTTTCAAACATATAAAAGATGTATATGGGAACAAACTGCACCTGGGGCAGTCGAGGCACACGCACAGGGAGGCGATTGGATCCTTCCTCTTGGGGAGCTGCCAATTCCTGAGGCCATGGCCTTCCTTTTAAAAGAAGTCCCCAGTACACCCAGTCTGCACATCCCCGTCTCCCCACTGTTCCCTGGGGGCAGGTTAGCACTGGCAGGCAGGGATAGGCCCGAGGGCACCCCCCAGCCTCCCCAGAGCCTCCATCCACGAACCCCACTGGGCCTGGGGCTCCACATCAGCACCGGCCCCAGGCCTAAGCTCCATGTCCTGGAGCAGTGAGACTGCTCCCTGGGGAGGACGAGCAGGAGACGAGGGCCCTCAGGTGAGCAGGGCAGGGTGGGGCAGCCAGGCCCACCGACAGCCCTGTCAGTGGCAAGGTGGCAAAGCTGCCCTGCTGCCCACCTGGGACACCCAGGATATTCAGGCACAGCAGGGAACCAGACTGGGCACAGGGGCTGCCGCAGCCCAGCCCAGGCCTGGTGCCAGAGACAAAATGGAGCCCCATGCCCCTGACTGGGGGCATGTGGCTGGAGGCCCTGGGAGACCATGTAGGCCTGACAGAAGTCACCTACATTTGCCAGCTGCCAGCATCAAACAAGGCCATTAGATCAAACATTTTCTTCCCGTAGCTGATAAATCCTTAGCGTCTGCTCTAATCCTGAGGGGATTAGGTTTGAGACCACCAAGTCAGTTCACCAAGAAACTGGGTCCTTTAGCAGTTCAAGCTCTGTAATTCCAGCCACCAGAAACACAAGGGATTGAAAGGAAGAAAGCAGTCAGGAAAATGTGTTTTATAGCTTTATCTGCACATGTGGCATCTGGCTTTGCTTCCTGGCAATCAGGCCCACCCCAGTGTTTCAGCTATTGCCTCTTTCGGTGTCCGTGATCCCCCTTCTCCGGCCAGCGGAGGGAAGGGAAACCTGCTCCCTCTGGGGCCTTCATCCCCCAGTGAAGGGCTCCAACTCTGTAACCAGTACCCCTGAAGTTGCCCAACACACAGCAAGGAAACACCTAAATCCACTTTTTACTGTACCACAGCACTAGAAAGAAAGAGCTGACTACATACAGCACAGACCTGATGTGCCATTAGATGGCTGTAACATCTAGGAGCTCATTAGGAAAAGAAATATCCGTGCCATGGGGTCTTGATTAGTTGCTTCATTCCCTTACTCCAACATGGGAGCACCACCTCCTCTTTCCTAACACCATTTACCCTCATCCCCTCACTTATGTCTCTTAACTTGTTTGAGGGTTGATCACAAAGCAAATGTACCTTCTCCCTGACCCCCTGGTCCAGTCAAGAGAGCCAATGTGACCAGCAGACACCATCTTGGTTAAGCATGGCTCACCAATTCTGCAGGCATCAAATCAGCCTGTCAGTCAGTTCATAAACCTGGATTGCTTTCCCCCATGCGGGCCTTTAAGGTTTTTGGTCTCAGACAAGCTTGTTCAGGGTATTTTCTACAACTACAGCATTGTTCCTGACCATACACTGTCCAATCTGTTTATCAATATCTCAAGAAATGGGGACTCCGTGGCTTCCTCATGGAGAATCTTTGGCCAGCTAGTAAGGCGCAGTGCCAGCAGCTTTTCCCTGATGTTCAGTCTAGGTTACCCCTTTGATTTTAATCTATTGTTTGTGTTACCACCCTTTTGCTATCACTCTGAATAAAATCTCTCACCAAAGTTATCCTAAACCAGTAACAGCCAGAAGAGAAATCTAATAACAAATTGTATAATAGTACTTGACATTTTCTATACTGGGACAAAGCCTGACCCCCATCCCTCTGAGCAATGTGGGGAAAGGCTGGGTGATCCTGACATCTAAGTTTCAAACCTCTCCATCTCTTCAAAATGAAGGAATTAGATGCTTTTATATGGTCCCACTTACACAGAAATCAGATAATACAGTCTAATGACCCCTCTGAGCCTTAAAGTCAGTCAGCCCTTGGGTATGTTTGAAAATAAAACGCAAAACCCATGAAAAAAACAATCCCTCACCTCTAAACCCTCTTGCGCTTACTCGGCTGCATCAGTCCAGATCTGCCATGATAGCCCGGAGCAACATTTTGAGTTTCTTGCCACTTACTAGAGATCTATGTGTATGATAAAATACACTTTAAAAAAATGTTGTAAAGCTTGTTGTTTAGATTCATTAAGCACCAGGATTCATGTCACCTTTGATAATGTTTTATACTCAGCATTTTCATATGCCTTCTATTTACATTTCTAAGCATGCTATAAATATCTACTGTAAGTATACAGAGGGCTGGCAGGCCAGCTTTCACCCTCAGGCCTCTTGCCCCTGTGGAAGTCATTCTTCCCAAAGGCCAGCCTGACATTCTAGGCAACACACAAGACATTTTTATTTGGTGTATCATCAGTTCATGTTGGTTTTGGCTTTTACTTTGCTTTATTTTGTATTTCAGCTTGTAATTGTGGCAGCAATTTTTGCATGTTGCTTAATAAATCTTACAAAGGGGTCTGTCTGTGCTGCCTTTCATCAGGGCAAAGTCCCATTGAAATTGTGCCTACACAAAAACTGTTGATCAATGCTTTTGGAAAGATCTTAATCTCTAAAAGGATTATCAGCTGGTAGTCAGAAATAGCCACCTGAAGCGAGTAGCTGCTTAAAAAGATTTGAACTGGAGCATAAAATCCAGACATATTTCTAGAGTCAGTATGATACTATGATCATGAGACATCCAATTCTAAAAATTCCACTCTGACAAAAGGAGTTTCCTTTCAGTATGGCCAGTTACAACCAAAGAAGGAAAAGCTAGTTAGCGGTCATGTGTTTTCCCCCAAAATTTCACTTTCCTAGGTGGTGTTGCATAAGTGGGCTACCTCACACAGCGGATGTGACCAATGTCACAAAAACCTAGACTAGCTGTAGGTCAAGCATGAACACAGGCAATTTAGAAAATACATTAAAGAAAAAAAATAATAAAGTTGTCAAATACTGACAAAACAGTTTGTAAAGGCAGGGTGAAAAGAGTAAGACATTTTAATAACCATTAATAAGGGGACACCCTAGCAATTCAAATCATGATAGCTACCGAGGTCTTAAGTATTTGGAAACAGACATTTCAGGAAAAAGAAGATGAAAGTATATGGAAAACACAAAATTCACACTCAGAAGTTCCAGATCTTCCAAAGACATATACTATTTAAAATAGTCTAAGATATTAAGCTACTATCTCACCATTTGTTAGAAACTAATTTACCATGTTTTAGACAACTAGTTTTATTATATATGTTGAAACTACACGTTATGTAATTACAGCAAAACCAGGTCTCTCTATGTACAAATTAAAAACCCTACAGTTGCAGTTCAACTCTTTGTTTTCCAGTCATCAATAATGATGATTCTAAATTAATTATTTCTCTTATTTTAGAAAGGTGTTAAACAAAACCAGTTTTCCTGTATATGTTATTGTGCTCCATGCTTAATACTATGCAAGAAAAAAAATTCTTTCATAAATGTAGGTCAAAGTATGGTAGGAGTGTTAATTCAAGTTACACGTAACAATCACCTCACTCAAAGTGTAAGTAAAGTTTGGTTTTGATAAGCAAGTTATCCATGCAGCTACGCCTATGTCTTTTTCCAATTGCAAGTTTGTATTTATTCTCAACTTCTTCACAAGAAATATGAGAATTGTCCCCCACATATTCAAAACTTCTAGATCTTTTGCCTATCACCAGATTCTGAAGATAGTGGGTTTTATTTCAAAAGTTGCAGCACAGATTTAGAAATCCTGTATGTTTCAGCTTCTCAAGCTATTCAGTTTCTCATGAGACTAAGACTCTGCTACAAAATATCCTCAGAAATTTACTGCACAAGATCACTTATCAGTCATGGTTTGATATTAATAGTTACAAAAAGTAAATCTCACCTTACCTATCACTATAGTCAGACCCCTACGCCTAACATGCAGGCATCTTTAAAAAAGCACTAAAAGCCACATAGATGGCAGTAACAAGTTTAGTTTTCCAAATAACTAATTTGCCCAGCGGGCACAAAGGTTGCTCGTACTCTCTGATGGAAAGACCGCTAACAAACCAACCGCTAGAGTATTAGATAGAGCATCCAAAGCTGAGACTCTGGCCTTAGTTAGGCTTGCCTTGATCATCTTATTTCTGAAATAAGGATGGAAGTGCTCACCTCCTGCAGTTCCCTGGAAGTTTCTGGGGGCAGATATCTGAATAAAACACATTCTGAAAGACATTTAGTATTTCTTCTTATATTTCTTTGGAATTTTTACTCTTTCTGGGCAAGATATCCAGACAGACCACTTAAAATGTGAAATAAGGCGTACACTTAGCATAGCAAGAAAAGAGAATACAGAAGAAAACTAGGAAAGTGTCAACAAATCAGTGACTATTTAAATATTGAATAAAATTCTTCCTTTGTTCAGGAAGTGTCTGTCCAACGGAAACTCTACTGTTCAAAATTGGTGTCATCTTGAATGCCAAAAAGGGAAGAAAAAGTCATTTAAAAAACAATTAGAAATAAGGTTTCAGCCTTGGGGGTCTTCCTCAGGGCATGGTGAAACTAGGACACAGCAAAACTAAACAACATCCTGTTCTTCTTTAGCCTAAGGAAGGCCCCATGGCCAAAATGCCTTCTCTAATCTAATTTTATACTTTTGACAAAAAGGTTGACCCTTCCCCTGCTAATTACTGTTCTGCAACTTGCGACATATTGCACCAAGTTTGTCCCTTCATTTTTAGAGGTCACGCACAACGTAAAGCATTTATCCAAGTCATCTTCAAATCCCACACCTTCATTTATGTCTGGAATGAACAACTTTGAAATGCTCACTTTGGGAGAAGAGGGAAGCTATATAATTCAATTCTCCATTGCCTTTCACTTCTGCCAACATTAACTCTCCTGGGCAGGAGGATGAAATGCTACTGTTCCAATCTGGTAGGAGTTTGCATAACTGGATAAGACCAGCTAAGGTGCAAAGCAATGGAGAATAGGACCCAGCAATTTGAAGATGTCACCTGTAAAAAGAAAGAATGGTTTCTGTCACAAAAGTTTATTGCAGCCCAGAAATGTCTACAGTAACTGTGGGCATATAATATGATGTGCAAGGCTTTTATGAATGGGACCCTTGTGGCTTCTTGTCAGAACTGAATCTGAAGTGATGACAGGACATTTGTAAGAAGTCTTTCCTGGGATGCTGAAGGACTTCCATAAGGAATCATCTTGAAGATTGGGCTCTTGAGGCTTTCAGTCAAGAGGAGTCCTTCCAAAAAACATTGAAGGTTTTTGGTAAGGAGCAAACACAGATAGATACCTTCAGAAATATTGAAGGAGCTGAACTGCTGGGTTTGAACTCTTTGCATAACCCAGAGAGAGAAGCGTACAGGGTGGATGACCAGCCAGTCTGCAGATTGGGGTTGGGGGAAAAAACATGGAAAAGGAAAAACAAGAAAGCCCTCACCTTCATATTTTTGCTACTAAAGATATCGCTGTCAAAAACATGACAATAGTTAGTCTGCTGAGGGATTAATGTGACTCACCAAGTGCATTAACAGTTGGCATAATTTCTCTCTATTTGTAAGTTTTCAAAAGATTACAAGAAGAAACTGAGGAGGCTACAGAGGGCCTCTTCTCCCAGTTAGGCATTGCTGAGAATGGGTAAATCTGCAAAGTGTAGTTTATATCTGCTCAGCTCCTGTTCACACATATATACAAAGAAACTTCCATATAGCAAACTCCTCTGTAAGTCTTCAGCTGTGGTTTCACAACAACCTTCTGTCTAGTCCCTTACTACCAACCTGCGGAAGCAGCTGCTACGGCTTGAGAGGTCCCAGTGCTGAAGAGCTAGCGTTCACACACATTCAGGGTGCAACTGATGAGTACATTACTAATGCCTTAGCTTAGACAAAGGTATTGATACATTTGTACATTTTTTATTGTGAAGTTTTTAAACAACGATTAAGAAGGGAGTCCATTATAAGTTCCAGTATTGCAATATTTGGTGGTCCACACTGCCCCAAAAAGCTGGTAAGCATCTGTAACGTGTCTCTAGAAGAACTCTACTAGTAACTTAGGACACAAAAAAAGCCTGCATTCCAATTTACCAGAAATATGGTCATAGGTAGAAACACTGCTAAATCAAAAAGCATGAAACCATGAAAAATTATGAAAAGCATTCTCTTTGCCCTTGGTCTGGGTGTTGGAGCAGAGCACCTGGCAACAGAACCTCCCCCAAAACAGGGAATTTATTCTGCAGAGGCATGAGCTGCTTCAGCTCAGATTAGCCAGCTGCAACCTACCTGGTCCCATTAATTGTTATTCATCTCAGTCAAGTATCTCCAAAGCACACTTGATGCTTTTTTGCTCAACTAAGATTTTTTTTTTTTTTTTTAATTGTGATGAGGAAAGACTCCTGTGGATCTGCCTCCCCACTCACCCCTCTGCACCCTTGCACTACTTTGGCTAGTCACCATTTGACTTCATGCTCATAGTCAGCATGACAGCATCCCTGTTTCCAAATTCGTCTATACCTGAACTTGTTGGAAGCTGTATAGCATCCCATTTTCTTGAAAATGGGTTTATTATAAAAACAAGCAAAGGATGACCCTGTAAGAAAGGCCATGTTTTAAAGAACAGTGAAAATGAAAGTTGGTCCTGGTTCCACTGATGAAATCAGTGTGAGCCTGCTCAGATATATTCCCTGTCTATAAAATGAATATAAGATTTGCCACTATCACAGGGAGGTCTGATGACATGCTCATTAGTGTTCCTAGAGCAATTAGAGTTTGGGTGAGAGACTACAATAAGAAAACAAAGAGACATCTCAAGTGGATATATTTCTGCTGTGCCTCAGAGCAGTTGAAGCAGAGCAACGCCCACAGGGGATTCAGACTTGAGCAGTGGGGGGGAAAGGCAATGAGGGAATGCTGCTTAAAAAAATAAAAACACACATACAAAAAAAAAAAAAACAACCCAACAGAAAGCAAGTTAGCTCTCTGCTGTTAAAGGGAACAAAAATCCCCTCACCTTTACAATAACAATATGTGCCACAATATTAGCCCTGGGAATGCCAGTGAAACCAAGGGCTGTCATTTTCTTATTTTCCAAAATGTCCACATAATTAACACGTTCTCTCTTCCCTCTCACTCTGAAAGAAACCCTGAGGTTTCAGGCAGAAACGTTTTGTCTAAGGCACTGAGCAGAAGGCACTGCGAGGCAGGTGTCAGTCAACCTTGCTCAGGGCGATTCAAATCCACGCCGGCCCTTTTGCTGCATTAAGCGTGGTTTTCAGCAGTTAGCAGGATCCTTCGCCGCGGTGCTGTACCTGCTGGGGAGAGCTGCATGTCAGCGTCCTTTCTAATTGGCCTTGTAACAGAGGCAGAGCACTTTTACCATAGCATCTCCACTACCACCTGACTATCGAGAACACATGCCTGATTTGATTTTAAATGCAAAGCACCTTCCCTTTAATTGAAACTTTGTGCGTGAAAAGTTTATTAAGTTAGACAGCGATGTTGCCACGAAGCAGTGGTAGAAATTGCCCTCAGGCTGATCCTTCCTAGCCTGCCATTAGGTGCTGTTACACTTAATTGTTGGTGAAGGCAACTTAGTGCTTGATAACATTACTTTCACGTTAAACCTTTCCTTTGACACAGGTTTTTTATTAGAGGCAGATCCTTCAAATATACTTGCACAGACAGAATTATCTTAAAACCAACAGGAGCTTTACAAGTAGAGGAAGTTACCAACGTTGTTAAGAGGTCTGCAACTCACAGAGGACTGCAAGATTAAAGCCAGGAGAATTCAAACAGTCATTAATATAACAAGTAAATTTTTTTATTTTTTTCACACTACAGTCTTTAGAAAGACCTATTCCCTATGCCTAAAAGACTTGGATTAATAACTGACCAGGAGCACCAAGTTTAAAAGCATCCTTAAAAATTGTAAATTGTTCAGGGACTTTCTAGTGGATGCTGAAAAAGCCATGATTACACAAACAATAATTAAAAAGAATGATATGCTGGCCAAAAAATATTCCTGTTTAAAAGAAGATAAAAAAAGCAATATTAAAAAGTTAAAAAAACTGTTAAGAGGAGGCTAATGGAATAAATGGAATATCAACAGACAGTAACTAAGCAACGTATTAAAAAACCACCAAAATGCCTATATGCAAGCATAAATTGATTGCTAAACGCAGACAGTAGAACTATACATGAAGATGCTGAAAAGACAGAAACGTTTCACAGATACCAATGTATATATGCATTCCCTAAACGCTATAGCTAGATTAGAGAATGTAACAGAGTTGTGGCTCTACTTGGTTTGGTCAGACGACTTATCATCAAGCAACTAAGTTGCCTGCATTATCTTCATCTGTCTGCCAAAGGTAAAAAAAAAAAAAATTAAATCAACACGTCAAGATAACAGAGACCAAAGAATTTTAAAGGAACTAGCGGGCTGTTAACTTTTTAACACATCATGGCAAACAACCTCGTAAATGCCAAAAGTTGCGGGATTGCCAACATAATTTCAATTTGAAAAGAGTTAGGGATGACTCCAGAGAACAGTGGAACAGCTAGCCTGGTCTTAATAATTGGCAAAATAATAAAAGATTTATTCATGAACTATCAACAAAGAATTGCAGACTAGAACTACAATTGCAATGTTTCGTGGAAAATCGGTTTAAACAAACCATACTTATCTTTTTTTGGCAGGATTACAAGTCTGATTGATAGAGGCAGCTGTGATAATAAAGTGGACTTGGACTTCTCCAGAATTTCTGACTCAACTGTACCTAAATTCTTACTTAAAGCCCCATATTCTAGTCACCAAATGGATTAAGTAAGTGGTTCACTGACCGACCTCAAACTGTAGCTGTTAATGGAGAGTTACGAGGGAGTACAGCAGTTGTACTGAGATTGGTTTTCAGTCCAGCCCTCCTCAGTATTCTGTAAAAGATCAAGGTGGTAATGAAACTTGTTGTCAATAAAGTTAACAGATGACAAAGACTAGAGTAGTAGAAAGTTCTGTTTCTTTGAAGGCTGATATCAGTAGTGACAAGACAGCTATCATTAAAACAAAGTATGAGTTATTCAGGGCAAAACACTTCTGAAGAAAATTACTGCTCATACAGGCTCACCTCCACACACAGGCAGTCAGCCTGCATCCAGGTATTCTTGCAACTAAATCTTACGCCTCTCAGTTCTGGGTTGTGAGTCTCTCTCCAGCCAGGGCAGAACTGTTGGTACTTCAGAGGACTGCCTGGAACTTTCCAGCAACACTCCCAGTAAACATGGGCAAAATGAGTTAACACCTGAGAGAAGAATCCCAATCCTAAACTATGAATTATCCTGCTTTTGAGAATTAATGCATTCACTGCTTTCTTATTTAATGTATGTTCATACAAACCCACGTCCCCTCTCACAGTCTCTGAATAGTATTGGTAATCAGCAAGATGGAAGTAATGCAAAACAAGATTTATTGACAGTCCCTGAAGTTTTAATATTTGGTTCAAATCCACATATCACAAGTTGAATGAAGTGTCAACAGAGTTGAAAGCAGCATGTTTGGTAATAGGCATATAGCTAGATGTAAACAAGTGACTTATGACTGCAACATGGGTAATTAGATTCCGCTTCAAGTTCACATTTTAGCTTTTTGCATAACACTTTTCCTACGCAACCAAGCCAGGCTGAATGGCCCGAGTCTCCACAGGAGGCTGGCTGCAGTCTGGCTGGTATGTCCTGCCAGGTCCTTCTTTTAAACGTTTTCTGATCCAAGGCAGACAGGAATTAAATACAGCTGCTCTTCTGGTGAGTCTTAGACTCATAAATGAATGTTTAAATCATCTAATGGAGTACCATATTTAAGATATACCAGGTTAGATGTCCCCACGGCTTTGTGTAGCAGCATGCAGACACTAGCCCCTGGCAGCAAGACAGCCAGCTCAGTTAGGAGGGTGCTGACACTGCTTTTATACAGCTCCTCCTCCTAGAAAATGGTCTGAGATACTATTGTAAACTGTAACCTAGATGTACAAGATCAACTTTTCATTCCAATGCACTGAACACAAGACCAGGAATCTAGTTTCCTTGGCCTATTAAAAAAAAAAAATTAGTTCAGACATTATGCCACCGCGGCTTTTTGTGATCATTTAAGAATATAACTTAGTATTTCCAAATTTCTCCCCTCAATATTTCCTTCTAGAAAGTATGAATAATTGCTTTCCTTTTACACAAATCTCATTACTACTGTTGCTACAACATTTGAAAGACGTAAAATTGCCCAGCGTCAGTGCTGTTCTATACATACTTTAAACTGGCTAAACTTTCCTAGATTTTATTGCAAGCAAGAAACACTATTGTTCTGCTAACTTCACATGCTGTATTCAGTCACAACAATTCACAGCACTGCCGTAAACAGCAGGTTTTGGGTTTGTATTACCATAGTATGCATGCTGGCAGGGATTGCAGTCACGAGTTACCAGCATGCCCACTCTCATGGTAGGGCTTACACTGGGAGCTGCCCTTACCCCAAGTGGGCTATCTCTCCTTGCCTGTTTTATATCACAGTGCTTGGACCAGTCATCCAGCCTGCTTCCTTTTCCTCAAAGTAAAATCTTTCCAGGTATCAGCCTCACCTCTATTTATAGGCAGTCAAAATTGGAAGTAGCCTTGAGGGGCACTGGAAGGAAACCGCGGGATGTTAGGGAGCTGGGACCAGCAGATGTGCTGTGCTTGAGGCCCACGTCTGGGTGGGCATGCTCTGCGAGGGGAAGCAAAGAGCTTCCAGAGTCGGGCTGAACTGTTGCCAGAGGTTGAGGGGAGTTTTCAACAGAAGTGGCTTGCAGATACAGGTTTGAAGGCAGTATCTATCAAGAAAAGCCCACTCTAAGGTTTCAGACTTGCATGTGCTGATTTACCTTGGACAGAGTAGTGATAAATAAGAAGCAGGTAAATTCATCTGTTTGCTGCACATGGAAAGCATTTATACTTTATAATGAGCAATTATTAGAAATAGATAAAATCTGCTGAGGAAGGCCCTCTCTGACAGCATACTGCCTTTTCTCCAAATACCTGTGCGTTGACAGCTTTTACAGCTTATCCTAAAGTCTATGTAGATAAGGCTAACATCTGCTGTAACACAGTGCCCAATCCTTTTTGAGCAAGCTATTTAGTTTGCCAACATACTGCAAGGAGTTCCACCAGCAATTTTACTACACAGTTCCTTGGATTATGGGATTTTTTTTTTTTTTTTTTTGTGCAAAGGCAAAACTGCCAAAGAGTCAGCTTGCAATTCCACAACTCCTCGTGCAAAGCTTTACATGGCACCATCTTAGCCAAACATAACCCATTTTCCGAAACATGCTCACCTTTGACTGACGCAGCTTTGGATTTCCTTATGCCTACGCTCTTATGAAGGAGAGGGCAGGTAGGTAAGATGACTTCAAGGAGAAGGAACTGCTGAAACCGTCACTAAGGTCCCCATAAATATTCCCCATGGACCTCATTACACATTTGAGCAAACATTACCTTCACTCACACAGCTAAATTTCCTGTTTGCTTGGCTGATCAATTCCTCATCAAATTTTAATGTGGGGTTCAGGCTGTCTGTGGCGTTTTAATTAGCCCTAAGATTGCACAGCGTTGGAGGCAAAGCTAAGAACCATCGAAGTCCCTCTGCCTAGCTATAAAGGTGGAAGGGGGTTGGGGAAGAGGAGGAAATGAGGAGGCCAAGAACTAATTAGCTCTTGTTACTAGGTTAAGTCTGCTCTCTAGTGGTCACATCACACAGCAAATACAGCATATAAAAAGCCTTCGGAAAATGGTATCTTAAACCGTAGCTGAATTCCTCTCCATCAAATATGAGAAAAAAAAAAAATGCAATATATATCATCCTTACGCCTGCTGCTGTAACTTTCAGCATTTCCTTCCCTGTAAAGAGTCTTGTTTTCTTCCCCCCGCTCCAGAATTTTGTATACTTTTATCGGTGCTCTCAGTTTTGGCATGAGAGGAGAGTGCAATGAACTGCGGCTATTTAAAATCAAACACACTTTGCTCCAGTCAGCATGAACAGTTTTGAATGATGGAGAACATACATTCTATACACCCTGCTGCCCATGACCATGAACCACAAATGGCCACCTTCTGTCCGAGACATTGTCCAGGAGTATTTTGACCTGCAGTCGGTTGCTGGCAAGCCTGAGAAGTTCTATGCATTTTGCTCTCGTTACACGTAAAACTTTTCATTTAGCTGAGTTTAACCTGCATCCTTCTCTTTGGCAATGAAGACAGTCACATATTTTTGATTTGCAATACAAGCAGGATAAAGAAAGCTAGTATTCCAGCAGTATTGCTCCCACCCTCTTAATGTAAACAAGATATACCAAAGCAACACTGAAATGTAAGCCTTCTATCAGTCAGTGGTCTTTCAATCAAGCAGCACTGCTGTGTTTCACAACTTTCTGAGAAGAACCTGTACCCGTTCCCCAGAAAAGCACACGTACATTGCACCAGGGGTGTGCAAGAGCAGAGCAGTTTTCCCCACAGAACAATCAACAGTTCTCTCCGCAGATGTTGCTATATGGCAACAACCTGCTTCGTCCCAAACCCAGGGACTGGGGTGCTTCCAGTCTCAAGTTTGGGTAGCTGGATACTAACAGAATTATCTAGCCAAACTACTCCGAAATCCACCTGATTTTCATCCAGGCTGAAAAAGTTTAAGTTATATTAAAATCTGTACAGATTTATTTGAGGGGTGGGGTGGGGGGAAGAGGGAAGGGAGAAAAAAGGCTGGAAAGAACTGAAAATGAAACAAATTCCTTATTTCCTTTTGCAGCTTGGGAGTGGTTATTTTGAGTATTAGCCTGCACTCTGCAAAAGCAATGTATGTATTTAAAACAGCTGCTCATTTCACACAAACAGTAAACTATACCCAACTCCGATTTGCTTAAAATCACAAGTTCTTTGAGATGATATGAATAATATCAGCATCTGCAAGTGCACCTATTTACCACAAACAGAGAAAAGCTGCTGGTGCTGTAAGAATTAGCCAGTCAGTATCGTTTACAGAACAGATACAAAAGTTACCCAGCAAGTGTATGTTTTCAGGCTCAAAGTATGGATTTTAGTTGCATATATCCCTTAATAAATGGCAAGATGTTTGGCTTTATTCTGACAGACAGAAGATTTGCACTACTACATGGAAAAGACCAGAATAAATAGTTAACCTGAGTCTAACCTCCCTGCTTGAAACCTGGATGCACTTAATTTAGCAAGTACAAATTAATTAGTATTATTAAAATACCACTTAGCACCAAGTATAGGCAGACTGCTAGTATTTAAAAAACACATTATGGTCATCATAACCACCATGTCTCAGAAGGCCTGGACCAGGTAACACCAGAAACCACATGTTAAGAGTATGCAAAAAACACCTCTTTTTCCAGGTAGTGCTGGGGTCTAAATATGAGCAGATTTAGATCCCATACTTCAGTACAAAACCTCATCAGTTTGGAAAAAAGCAGAATCAAAGGACAAGTATCACTTATATACGGTTAGAACAAGATTGAGGAAGAAACATTTAACCAGAATCCATTTACAAGACAAATAGTTATTTTTATAAGCAAATGCAACAGGAAGGGTTTTCTGCCCCAGCTCTAATTCTTTGCAATGTTTCTGAGACCTTTATTGGTTACAGATTATGTCAAGCAGTAGCAGCACCTTTGTCTTGTTTCTCTTCCAGCTTTCACAGATAACATTCATCTGTATTTATTTGCATTTTGTTCCTTGCAAATAAAAAGCAGCTATCCCCAGGCTTTAGCCACTTTGTTGAAAAACAAAAAACCAGAACAACCCACATGAAGTAAATCAATACAACTGTATTAGCTCCAATACTCATGAGTAACCAAGTAAGGTGAATTCCACCAAGTCCACCAATAAACTTTCATCCTCACAGCCAGTGTCTTTCATCTCAAAGCATTCTACAAGCCAGACCACGTCTCAGAAGCTTTCAAAACCTGCACTTTGCAGGCCAAGGCATTCCTCCCCTACAATCCTCAGAGAGCAGGATTTGGCCCTTTATTTGATGCTTTGTTCACACCTCAAACTCCACCACAGCTGCTGTATATCAACACTCAATAACACTTTAAGACAAGGATGTTCAAATACAGAATCCCATCGACACTGGAAAGGCAGAAAGCTTTGGGGGATTTTAGTTAGTGGATAACTTGGGGGAGTTTAGTTAGGGACAGGCAATACCCTGTCTCTTGCAAATAATCCTATGGGATGCTTAATGGCTTCAGTCCTATGCCTTTTGCCAGCTATGTGCTCAGAAGTGATATGCCACCGATGTCAGAATTTTTAATAGTGATAAATGCAATACAAACAGCATTAGCTGCCAGTATGCTCTATCACTGCAAATACTTAACACCAAGAAGTAATTCCTTCCTCCAGCTCAGACCTCAGGTGCTGACAGAACAACTGAGGTTAGGTTCAGCCCCACAAACCCAGAACAACCATCAGGCTAAAGTAGGTGTCATTTACTGCAGGCAGCTTTCATTTCCAAAGGGTTTCCACTGTCAGGAGTGCTCCCCAAATCAATGTTATCAATCCCACTTGTAATTTTACAAACTTCAAAGGGTTAAGACAGCAAGCGCATTTATTGACTGGTGCTTCTTGGTGGGTTCAGTAAACCATGACTGATTAGAGCCCAGTTCTAAAGAGCCCAGCTTTGTGAGGCTGGAATAAATGGGAGTCTGTCAATAACTCAGATCCAGGCATATTGACATAGTTTACAGCCTCAATAGGCAATTAACACTTTACAGTGGATATTACCCAGTGGCCTCCCCATGTTTTACTGCACATTTTCTGCCGTCAGCTGCAATATTGAAAGTTTGGAATAAAAATGATATTGGACAGACAGCACCTTTGTTCAGCTGCACAGAACATTTTTAACATATTTAACATCTGGGAGAGATCTCAGTTTCATTCCTCTTTATTCACTCTCTCACACCCCTTGTCTCACTTTCTCTGTCATTTACAGTTCCTAGCCTGCATTGGTGAACTCAAGAAACTCTTTTAACTAAGTAATTAAGTCTGTTACATGCCACAACTCTCTAGGGAAACCCCGAAAGAGTGACAACCCCAGCCTTTTCTCCCACCATGGGAGGGGCTGAGTAAGTTCACAAATGAATGCCTCTTTGGCAGACAAATTACACTGACAAATAACCAAAATTCAGCCAGGAGCATTTAAAGCAGAAATAGCTGAAAACAGTTACATTCAGCTCACAGTCATCTCTTGTAACCAGGTCCAAGCCCATATCCCACACTGATCAAGACAGAATTGCAATACAGCTTCCTACTAGTTGCACATTCACAGGAAAAGGTGGAGAAAAAAATCCACAAGAAGGTGGATTCTTTCTTAGTTTTCAATCTATTTAGCCCTCGTGAAATATGTTGACTTAGCATTTTGACACCACTATCACAATTGTTTAGTTTAGTCCTTTTGCACCAGCAGCATCAAAGGACAAACCCCATCCCGAGTTCACCAGGGTTTGGCATCTGCCAACAGAGACATCTGCCCTGGCAGGAGATAGCCGGAGAGGCCAAACAAGCAAGCGGAACCAAAGCAGATTTACAACAACG